>NW_010251823.1:7883-27984 GCF_000690775.1 Eurypyga helias | reverse complement strand
CAGCTTTCCAGCTATTCCTCCCCAAAGAAGGAGGAGAAAAAAAAACCCTGTGCAATTGCAGCCAGAGAGGAGTGAGAATATATGAGAATATGGAGGTAACAGCCCTGCAGGCACCAAGGTCAGTGGAGGAGGAGAGGGAGGAGGTGCTCCAGGCACTGCAGCAGAGATTACACGGCAGTCCGTGGTGTAACCCATGGTGAGGCTGGCTGTGCCCTGCAGCCATGGGGGGGCATGGGGGGGCAAAGACCCACCTGCAGCCCTAGGAGGACCCCACACCGGAGCAGAGGGATGCTTGAAGGAGGCTGTGACCCCGTGAGCAGCCCGTGCTTTTAGCAGGCGCCTGGCAGGACCTGTGACCCTGTGGAGAGAGGAGCCTAGGCTGGAGCAGGTTTGCTGGCAGGACTTGTGACCCTGGGGGCACCCAGGCTGGTGGAGGCTGCTCCTGAAGGATGGCACCCCACACAAGGGACCCATGCTGGAGCAGTTCATGAAGAACTGCGGACCATGGGAAAGATTCACATGGAAAAGTTCATGGAGGACTGTCTCCTGTGGGAGGGACTCCACACTGGAGCAGGGGCAGAGTGTGAGGAGTCCTCCACCTGAGGAGGAAGGAGCAGCAGAGACATCATTTGATAAATTGATTATAACCCCCAATCCTCGTCCCCCTGCATTGCTGGGAGGAGGAGGTAGAGAAATCGGGAACAAAGCTGAGGCTGGAAGGGAGCAGTGGGGGAAGGTGTTTTAAGGTTTTATTTCTCACTACCCTATTCTGATTTGATTGGTAATAAATTATTTTTCGCCAAGTCGGGCCCATTTTGCCCATGACAGTAATTGCTGAGTGATCTCTCTCTGTCCTTATCTCTCCCCACAAGCCTTTCCTTATATTTTCTCTCCCCTGTCCAGGTCAGCAGGGGATTGACAGAGCAGCTTTGGTGGACACTTGGCCTCCAGACAGGGTCAGCCCACCACACTCAGTTACTGTGAGCCTGCAGGAGATGCACATTGCGGCTGAAGTGCCCCTGGACAAATGGAACGAAACTCTGACTGTATGAGAAGGACAAAAGTGTATTGCTGCCCTAAGCCTTTGCTGCTAGAGGTCAGAATTTTGGAAAATTCAGTTGCAATGGTCAAAAAAAATGTTGAAGAATCTTACACGAATGTAACATCGGTGTTAACAAGAGTCTCAACTACTTAGTTATACCTTCTAGAGTTTAAGTAACTCTTAACTCTGCACTCTAGGAAAAGCCCAAAGAATTTAAATTTAATTTAATACACAATTTTAGCAATACGTTCTCAGAAAAAAAATGCTCTGAATCACACTGGCTTTGAAGCTACCTTTCCAGGGAAATCTTTAAACTGGACATAATGAGAGATCCAAGGTCAAAAGGGAGTTATGCTGTAGCATTCTTCTTTCACACACCCTTTCCTATTATATTTTCATTCATTTTTCAGTTCAAAAAAATAGTCACCAGAAATTCAATGTTCTATACCAATAATTCTTACCAAATTGCCTTGCAGCACAGGTCACATAGTTCATATAGTCCCCTTTGTTATGCCTGCTCTTGTGTTTTGAATGACTACTTTACACGAATAGTTTCTTTATCCATCTCTGAATTTCTGTTCCCTACAGTTACTGAGTGGTTGTATGAGAATGCTACTCTGCAAAGAACAGTAATTCGGATTTCCCAAGTGTACGGTGTTGTTACAATGTGCCAGGATAGTATATGCAGTTCATCACTTTGTTCCCCATTCAAAACTGAAGCTTCGAAATCATGTGTACACTTTAGGCTTCTTTGGCAAATATGAACCATGAGAAAAACAACATGTTTTAGTCACAAGCACAAATGACAGAACACTTCAAAGCTATATCAAATTAAAAGCATTTGTGGAAAATCTGGAGACAAACATTAACATCTTTCTGCATGCTTGAACAAATATTATTTATACAATTCAGGATGTCAGAAAATTAGTTGTCTAGAACTTGTAATATACTGTGAAACTCTTTGATATCGATGTGGTAGTAGAAAAGCATTCCTTAAAACATTTTGGCACCTATGGGAAAATCCAGTACGGTCAGACAGTAGTTCATATGAAATATCCTGGCAAATCCGGTTCCAAAGAAGATTTGCAATAAAACAAAAATGTTCTTTATATTGTAGTAAGTTTTCAGAAGATTTGCTTTGTTTGTGATAGACAGAATTTTTAGTATTATAGAGATAGTTGCTTTCTAAACCCATGTTTGGGTTTAGTTTTTAATTTGAACATCATATAAACATATTTCCCTCTTATTTGTTCCATAGCAGTAACAACCTTACAAAATGCTGGGCAACCATTGCTTTATCTCCAAAGGGATAGTTTTCCCTCAGGAACAGCTTTGCTGAAGCTCAACTTTCTCAGTTAGTGTTTTTCTTACCAGATATTTTGTCTTGTAACTTTTTTAAAAAATTACTAAAAATTAATCCATGTAAAATACATCTTTTGGATTGATTTCTAAGGCTTCCATCCTTCAGCATCAACTTCTGGCAGGAAGATGGAAATTTCTAAGGCTTAGGCATGCTATTCCAATGTTTTAACTCACAAGGAAAAATATTCTGTGTTTGGCTGAAAAAGGGGAAACAAAAGCTGAAACACATAACAAATAATAACTACTTTAAAAGCAATAAACTCTCATAAGAAGATTAATTTCTCCTTCTTTTGAAGGCTGGGTGGCTCATGTAACTGGAAATTTTATCACTGCCAGCAGGAACACAAGCAGAAACGAAGACACTCCTCACTATGGTATTTCCCACAGGAGTACTTTATTTTGCAGCTTTCATTTTCCTTCAAGATTTTGTAATTATATTTCCATAATTTAGTCATATAAACAATATTATGATTTAGGTACTTCTCCTTAATTCTATCCCATAAAAAGAGCAGATCTGAATTTTTCACTTATCAGTGTAATAGCTGTCCTATTAAAAAATGTGGCAGAATTAAGTGATAATAGAATATCCTTGCTTTCTGATATTTCTTTTAGAAACAGCTTTTACATATTTCCTTGGGACAGAACTTCTCAAACAATATGGCTCTCTTTATTGTAAAGTGATTAGATCAAATTGAAATTCATATATCTGGTTGATGGACTTGCTACAACTACATAAAGTTAGTGTTGATCTCTTAAAAACAAACGTTTGGTGATCAGCTTACCCTATTAACTGAAAAAAGACTGTTCTCAATCATATTTCCCAATGATCACTACAGAAACTTCTGATGCTCAGCCTCAGAGACAGGCTTTAAAAGAATTAAAAATCATTCCTTACAAATTACTGTCAACTAAACTATTATTCTTGATTAGGATGTCTAGCACCATTTTTCCAAAGCATCCATGCTGGCACCAAGACTTCTAAAGCACTTTATTTAACAGATAACATACTCATACAGTTTTGTGTGTTTTTGTTGGCTTGGGGTTTTTGTGTGCTGTCAGCACCGAATGATTTGTATTCATTTCCATAAGACTCCCAAATACCAATTGTATTTGAACACTCATGAGATTTTAAAGGTAAGGACATAAAAGCCTTTATTTCATGAGAGAAGAAAGAGACAAAACCCCCACTTAGTCTCCAAAACCTGGCTGTATGATAAATTAATGCCCTTAAACTACAAGAGATGAGAAAGGGCAGTTACGTACTTTATTTTCTATAGCATGAGATTAAAATAACATTTACATATTCACAGCACAACATACTGTCACCAACTGAATTGTTTTCGAAAGCCATTGAGCAACAATTGTTGCTGTCGACTTGTCAAGTAAAACTAAATTACATGAAAACTAGAAGCATTAGCACAGAAGTAGAGGCATTTAAATATAAATATGAATACAAGAAATTAAGTTGCAGGAAATGAATGATATTTCAAAAAATATTATGAAAACCATACCCTGGAGATTGGAGAACAGGTGCTTTTTGAAAAAAACTAATTCTAGTAAATGTAACAGTCTGTTTATTTTTATTTACATAAATATTTAACAGATATTATTACAGGTATATAACTTTTCTTTTATAGACTGAAGTCAATCAAATAATTACTTAACAAATGTACCCTTTATGCCTTATTAACACAGTAACTTTCAATTAAATTGTCTACTATTAAAACGGTGGAAAAAAAAACGCCAGAATTAAAATGTTTTAATGCAGCATTGTCTTAGGTTATTCATGTTATTGCAACAAGTCTTGAATCTACAAAGGTTGAAGCCAATTAAAGTTGATAGATTATAAATACTGAATTTGTACCACATTTTAATTTGGGCACCACAATGAGAATCCAAACATTATTGGCAAAAATGTCTAAACCATTATCAGAGTTTCAGGAAAAAAACATGAAAAAAATATACATAATTTCACACAGTGACAATGTAATTTAAGGACCACATTCCTCATACCACATCAGTATTAAAGTGGAAGGATAAACTTGCAAGTACTTGTAATTTAAAAAATAGAGGCTTTATGTTAAAGTCAAGAGTGATTTAGTCTCCATAATTATTACTGCTATGCATTATTACACAGCATTAATCATCTAATCACACAATTTTAATATTTTCTTAAGTTCCATATAAGATGACATATCTGGGGGAAAAACCACCATACTTGGTTTTGCAAAAGCAAAGAAATAGGCAAACAGAAATAAAGTATAGAAGTAGCATAGGATAAAAAGCCATTTTAATGTTACAGGAAAAAAAATTTAAAAATGATTAAGTGTCTGGAAATTCAGGCAACCATAAAGATGGTAATGAAGGAGATGGAGTCATTGCTTATTAACTGAATACATCAAGGTATGCTACCAAGAACACTAGCTAACTGCAGAAAACCTATCAGAAACCATACTGGTATGGACTTTGCTTTGTAAAATAGTTGCTGTCTGAACTTGGATATTTTAGTAGATCAATACAGGTACCATAAATGCAAGAACACTGACAATTTAGATCAGAAGACCATACGATGAGAAAACCATGATTAAAGCCTATTGTTTCGTGAAGGATGAACAGAGTAACTTAACTGCATTTTCCAAATACCTGAATTCATATGAATGTATAAGAACATACTCCCTACAAGAAATAACACTAGCACAAGCCCTAATTTCTGTCTCAGACAAGAAAGGAAGTAGCCAAACAAAAAACAATACAGACAAGCCAACTGAATCAACAGATTTCTGCCAGTATTTCTTCAATTTAAAGGCATCACGGGGCTTGCTCCTCGAAGGACAAGTCATTATCTTTGGCATGAACCAAATGAAACTCCTAGAGCACATACAAATTAGAATAACCTACAGGTAGGTGAGTAAAAAGTGCTGGACTGTATTTTTCAGCTTCATACAGAGGTATATACACCAAGTACAGTTACAGAGAGAGTACCAACTATATGGATTTTGGGTACATAGTAAAAGAAAGTCTACAGAGAATTCCAGTATTCAGTATTAAACATATCATATTTTGATTTGTGCCCAGACTTCTTTAATTTTCTTTGTGGTAGCTCAGTTCAGTGTCTTCTATTACATAGATAAGAGTTTTTAACTCTAGGCTCACACTGATTAGACAGGGTGCAATGGCAACTACTTTGCGTTCCAGGCTTTTTTGAATATGGAATGACACATTTTCTCAGTTAGCTCTGAACACAGCTATAGATTATATATCTCTAGATGCCTAGATTTCTCTTGTTCAACTAAGAACATCCCCTAAATGTGGATGAGATAGCAGCCATACTATGTTCTTAAAAAGCAATAAAGGTTAATGAGATAAATGGATTAGAAATTAGGATTATGAAATATATGAAAAACATATTTCCATATAAATATGTATGAAAGAATGCAGAAGATCTGGCTATCCAGAAGATATTCTGGTTTTAATTTCCTAATGAAAATTTGAGACAGCTATACTATTTTGGACTTCCTTATTATAACATATTATTTTTAAGCAATTGAACATCCTTTGCTAATCTGCTCTACCCTGTCAAATTCCCTTCCTCTAAGCGAAGTTCCATAGAATACATTTAATACATCCAAATAAAGAAAATTTGCAAATCACCAGGCACCATGTGCATTGACCTTCGCTCTTCTTTTGAATTTGCAGTATGGTTCATTTTAGTCAAGCTGTTGAAACATTTGTGCTATAATGCATCAAATTAAGGCAACCAGCTGTGATGTTTAATTTAAGCTAAAAGTTTATGATCTACAACTACACAATACCTTCGGGAAAAACTGATATTTCATGATCCTAAACTAAATGCAGTTATAAAATAGTTACAATCTTCCCCACATTTTACTCAGAGCACACTGTCATTTCAGCTTTGGGTCTGTAAAGAGCACAAGCATTCAGGAAAACCTGTATATTATAGAGAATAAATGAACAACCAGTTCTAGCCTTTGCTGAATACATAGATTTGAGGCTTTCTGGTCTAATGTGTTGTCAGATTACTCCTACATTTTATTCTTCATTATATGTAATTGAGTTTCTCCATTTCTGAAAAAGTGAGATTTAGGAAAAGTCATTAACTATTTTGTCATAATGTACCATTTTTAGCAGATATTTTCTCCAAACAGATGCAGCACATAGAATTGAATAATTGGAAAAAAAACCAACAACAACACAAAAAAAAAAAAAAATTTCTAGCTATGAAGCATTCTTGAAAGAAAATCCCATCCAATAATGGTTAAACCATCATATTGTTCTTGAAAATGGCAATGTATAAAAGGAGAAAGAAAAACCACTTTAAGAATGATTAAGTAATGATACCTTTTGGACTGTCTTCAGAGATTAATAAAGGAGAGAAAAACTAAAGAATGGCTATATATCAGATGCAACAAGTGTGAAAACTAATGTAATGGATGTTGCAACTTCAAGTCACCCACCTAGAAAGGAACAAAGTAAAAATGTTGATAAATGGCTAAAACACCGTGCATAGTAATTAGCTCACTACTTTGTTCATCAGTGGTCGGCTACTCTTTTTAAAAGCCTAAGCTATAGATGTGATGGTTTATAAACAAAGGGTACATAAGGCACATGCTCCAACTAGAGAGATACATTGATAACTCTCACTGACAATGACAATGTGCCTCCAGTGAATTATGAAGCTGATCTTCATTGATTCCAAGTTGTTTAGTGTAGCTCTTCAAACATTTTCTTAGTTACAACTGACTTTAGCAATCTTCTGCATAAGCCAAAACATCCAGACAAAAGCGAAATGAAAGATGAGATCTTCATGCTTACTGCAGCCTTCTGGTAACAAACCAAAGGCAAAGCGATTCCAGTATAAGGAAGGTCCATAATGTACACAGCTCCACCATAGGGGTGTACTGGATCTTCTACTTACTTTCAGCTAGCACAGGACCTATATGAAGGCAGGCAGCTATAGAAAAGTTAATTTTATTAAATTAAGCATTCTGTAGATTCATTCTATTTGGGTTAGTGCAGCTTCCCATAATGGAAACTGGGATATTACTACTTCATCAAGAAAATCTCTCTATTACAACTTGCTTTAACTAAAAAGAGAGAAGAAAAAATCTATTTTTCTTATTACTGCAAGAACAATGAGAAGCTCTCCACCTTTAACATCCAGAAGCTCCAAGAGATTTCAAATAGATGTTAATAAAATAGATTGCCATTTTTACTTCTCTAAATTCATTTTAATCACTACCCTGCTTCCCTGCCATATTTCAATCCTGCATGATTGTAGTTAGCAATGTCATCAAAGGGTCATGAAATTGAGAAAGCCATGCTGCTTGAAAGCTGATGACTATTCCAACATCCTTGTGATAAAAACTATTAAGATCTAGTGAAGGATGGAAAGAAAGCACAGAACCTGCTACTTTCAACTACATGCTGTTTGATACCACTCTGGAATCAGAAGAGTCTGCTGTATTAACAATTGAAAACTGGAGATTACCTGGTACAACATAAATGTCTGTCTTCCACAACAATATTTCAAAATCTTTCCTTCAGAGTCAGGAAAAAAAAAACTCCACAAACTCAAAATGAACAAAGCCAACCCCAGCCTAAAGACGGTTTAGAATGTTCTAAACAATTGCTTAAAGGATTTTTAAAGCAAAAACCTGGTGCTGAATACTTGGCTTCATCATTCAATAACAATGAAGTGACAATCCTTAAAACAGTCATACAAAAGTTCATGCAAACCATATGCCATCTGTACAATTTTATACAAACACTGTAATTTATTTCACAGTGAGAACTAGAAACTGTGAAAAAGCGAAGTACTTTGTGGATACAAGATGTTGGAAGGCATCACTAATATCTACAACATTTTCAACTGATTAGAGTCTTTCATTCAAGCAGACACTTGTTACAACCCAAAGAGGAACAAAACCAACCCCACAAACTACAAAATAAAGATCCACGATAATTATACTTAAACACAAAATACTTGACAGTCAATTCCTCCTTTGTTTGTCTGCCAAATACTGAAGTAAGAATTTTATGTTACTCTGGCAACAGTGAATTAGATCAAGCGCCTGTAAAAGTAGGCTTTACATTTTGTTACAAGAATACACTACATCGAGTTGTAAAAAAAAAAACCACACTCCAGAAAATGAATCCATAATTTAGTTTTCCAAGTAAAAAAAAAAAAAGAGTTGAAGCATTTTAAGATACAATTTCTTATGCTTAACAACCACCTAGAAAATGTTAAATGAGTGATATTGTTCTGCTTTCAACAGTTAAAAAAAAGTATTGAAAAGTATTTCAACTTCAGTAGCACTTTCCTTAGTAGCCATGTAAAAATTACAGCAGAAGCTATTCAAAGAACAACATCGATTTCTTGCCCTAAGAATCAGTTGTGTCAGAGACTTCCTGGCATCTTTAAAATTCAACCAAAGCCTTGCCCATAGATGACCATGAATGATTTGAAGCTCCTGTTGCTTCCGAAGTTTTTTTACTATTTTCTACCAAAGGTGACAGAATAAGACTATTTTTTAAGAAAGGTAAATGTAAGTATAGTTACCTGCATGGTGAGAAAATAATTCGTTCTATTCCACACTGAGACTTGAGATGTGCAAGACTCTTGCACAGACCTGAACTCCTCTTACTATGTCTAGAAAGTGCTGTTTGAGTACTAACTTCCCATCCTTCAGTATAACTGCTCAGATGTTTGCTCTTTTTCTTTTTTTTTTTTTAAATGAATGCAATTGAGTTCCTACAAATCAGTTCCTTCTTTATTATTCCAGGTTAGCGAAGTAATAAAGTACATGTTTAACAATGAACATATGCCAGAATCCCACTTGAATTTAATTTTAGAGTTGATTTTACCTTTTCCTCATCTACACTGATGACCAAAATTGCTGGAACTTGCAGGTATATGCATTTGAAAATTTAAAACTATCAACATTTGTGTATCAAAAATTATACATGAAGCGTGTAACTTTGAAATGTTGCTTACAACAAACAAATGGCGGTCTTAGTGGAGTATCACTTGAATTTGCATTTTCAGCAACATTATAATGTGTAAAATGGTATTTTCTGTCAGAAGCAACTGAGAACCTGCCAACATTGATAGATGTACATGTGAAAGAGTGGACATCGCTATGGAAGAAATACACTTTCAAGGATCTTGATCTATCTGCACAAGTAGTGCATTAATTTATTTTCTACTTTGTCTTGTGGAACAGAAAAAAAAAAAACACACAAGAAAGTTTTCTGGAAAAGTTCATATTCTGCAACTTTTACTGTAATATTTTACTGAAGTATTACCTATCAAAGAATAGTAATGTTCTGTATTCTGCTCTATAGCAGCTTTGCTGACTACAGCTTTCCTATACACTATTCTCTGATACATATATTCAGTGTTTTCTCCCTTTCATTTCTCTTTAACATTCTGGAAGGACAATAGCTTTTATAATTTTCAAGACTTACCTTGAAGTTCATTTTTACTAAGGATATGTGTAGAAATTTCCTGATAGTTTTCATTTTTGACAAACCAATTAGGGAAAAAAAAAATTCTTGAATTTTGTAAGAATAAGCATTAATTATTAAGAGCTAAGATTTGAGCCCTTTTGGAGGGGAAGGCAGCAGGGGAAAGAGGGTGGTAACGCTTAAATTTTTCCACTAATCAGAATATATCTGCTTTACATGAAATAACAGAGATCGTTCATGAAAATATAAGTTCTGGTAATATGAAGAATATAACCAAAGATTTTAGGGTAAACCCATATAAAAAATATTTAATTTTCTCACCAGGGACTATACTACAATCAGGACTGAAATGACTTACATCATAATCCACACAATCTCATTATAACACACAATAGTGCTGTGATCAACAAAATCTTACATTCTACACATTTAAGTTTTTCTTAGAAAATCTCAAGAACCTAGTAATACATAATAACTCTCATATAAAACTGGCCAACAGGCTTTTGGAACAGACATACACATGGATTTACAGCTTTAGAACTGTATCTCGCAGAATGAATTCCTGTGAGGAAAATCCCCTTTTATCCTAAAGTTTTAGGACACTACCAAGTTCCAAAGGACTTAAGCAGTTTGTACATCCAGTAAATAGTCTCACGGAATAGTGGAAGTATCCCAGTTTTCCCTTTCCAAAATTAAAGTTTGGCTTGTCATTAGGCTTTTATTCTGTTCAAGAAATTAATAAATTACTTTTTTGATTACAAGGAAGGCTATTGTTTGGTGGGTATAGAATATGGTTTTTGAAGAAAAGCATTGTCTTTACGGTAAGTTTCATTTCCATGGTTGAAAAGTCTCTCTAGACATTAGTCATTCATTGCAAGCCACCACAGAAGTGGCTCACCAAACACAGAAAATGAAGGCCAAACAAAGAAAGTACCTATTCTTGATTAGAAAAAGGATTTGAAGGCTTCAGTACCCCTTACTGGAGAGCTGGTCACACTTGCTCTTTCTGTAGTTCACAGAGAGCAAGAAAGTTCTGGAAACGAGCAAGAACCAGCTCCCTTCTCCACTTGGGACTGCCCAGGAGACCTCCAGCAGGCTTCTCAGGAAGACGGTAAAGGAAGTCACAAATCCTGATTTGAGCAGGATTAGTTTTACACACACCTAGCATTGCCATTCCAAAGTGTAATAGAAATTTCCAAGCCTAATTTAAATGCACAGCCCAATCAGTCTATGAGAGACATATCACAGTGAATTGCTAATATTGATGTGCATATTTTATTCTCATCTACAGATCTGAAGGAAGATTAAAAATTTATTAGGAGAACATATGAATACTTATGAGACATGTTAGTACATATCATTACTCATGGAGTCAGTGTTAATTTCTTAATTCCACATTAATGGAAGCAAGGAAATGGAAAGTGACATAACTTAATCATGCTGAATATTGATGGAATTTGGGTAAGAATATAAAGTAATATCAAAAACATTTGCATATGTATGTAAATAAATAAACCCCCACATTTAGGTTAACAGTATATTAGATAAAAGTGTCCAAAATTAAGAAACTAACTACATTTTTTTATAGAGTTTGAAAAATATTAATACCTTGGCAAAATTTTAGTAAATGTATTTTGCTTATATTTAATTCTATTCTGCTGAAATATAGAAATACATTATCTTCAGTCAGTATAAGTCTTTTTTTTTTTTTCTTCTAGTCACAGGCAAAAAATAATCTGTGAAATTACCACAGGAATGTTGTAGGGGTTTTTGTAATTTATTTTACTACAGACTTCCCAAGAATACATCCGGAAACAAATTTGAAAAAATAAATTTAAAAAATCACACATACATTTGAGATAATACTGGAGACCTTGAAAGGTGACCTAAAGAAAAAGACAATTTCTTCAGTATCCAGGGTGTTAAAGAAACAGTATTATTTGAAGACTTCTCCTTATCATAGGAGCATCTTGACTTAAGTCAATTTGGCTGGATCTGAATTTCACACGAAAGACTGGCAATCTACACATTTCAGCATCATACAGATATAAAATGGCTGCACATATTCACATATGGGAGGAAGAAATTTATTACCCTCTAGAAATCTGAAGTTTGTCCTACTCAGAGTAATGGTTGAACTTCACATTACACCTACACTGTAAGAGGCATTGTTGCCTATCCATAGTTTCCCCCCCTCATACCCCACTGCACCTCTTGCATCCTGTCTAGCACTTCTGTGACCACGTGACAAGCTGGATCACTTTGACATGAAAGCAAACTCTTTTCCATTATATTCAGATGGACACTGTTCAGTTACTAGCCCTTAAATTGGAAAGGAAGAAGGAAAATTAGCAAAAGCATCCCTCTCAGAACCAAGTTCTGTGGTCAGACTCAGGAAAATCAACCAATAGAAGTGTGATACCTACAGAAAACCAGCATACATTTGGAAGGATTGGGATAATATACTTTCACCCACCAGTTTTTCCTACCATGCAAGAACTGGGAGGAATGCTCAGGTGGGAAGCAGAATGCTAAGGAAGGAATTTCTGCACACACATAATACGCCACTAATGGACAGTGCATACTGTAGATGTAGAAAGTGTAGATTGATTCAAAATTTTATCTGGTGCATTTGAAGAGGGGGAAAAAAAATCCATCAGTGTTTTTAAAACAAAAAGATAAAACTTGAACTCAGAATTCTCAAATTCAGCCAAAAAATGTAAAATATGAAGCAATATTATGAAAAGCAGTATTGTAGCATCTTTCCCAAGGCATCTGCTACTGACCACTATTAGGGATCAGACTCTGCGAGATGAACATTTCAATTGAGCCAGCTGATGATGATTCTCATATTTTCAGAAATAAGTGATTGCTCTTATACCCTTATATTTTTTATGACCTTTACAATGGAGCAGACAATATAGCTCACAATGAAATTTCAGGGAAATTAAAGCTAACTTCTGGCCAAGCACTTAAACACATGCCTAATTTTAAGGTCATGCATAATTCATGTCACTTAAAATATGCCTACATATTCAAATCACACATAATGCTCAAGTGTTTTGCTGCAGCAGGAAATGACCCAGAGGATGGTATGGAACTGCTCATAACCTTCCTTACTTTTCAGTTTTAGGTTAACCTCTTGCTTATCACACAGAAGAGGTTTTGAATAAAATTGTCTCTGTCAGTGTCTTAGAGACTGGATGCAACTTCATCACACTGACGCCACCACCCATGCTTTTGACAACTAAACCAAATAATTGCTGTCACTTTTTAATAAAGATAAAGGGGGATCAATGAAGTCATTACATGAGGATATGAAATGCATCATTTTGTTTTAATACAGTTAAACCAGTCATTTAACAGATGTCAGTGTTAAAAGAGGTTAGTGTTAGGCTATTCATCTGGAATACAATATGTTATATGTAGCCTGTAATATGAAAATAAAGTCTCACCTTCATTCTATAATCAAAGTGTGTTTAGAAGTAGCTACTTTACTTTGGATGAAAAATAAGCTAGTAGAGCAAAACGTTCACTTCTGTATGTTACAATGCAGGCTATTTTGCTTGCTCCATGATAACGAGGCCTTGAACATCCCTTTACATTACAAAAAGGTATGAGGGTTATGGAGACGTAAGAAATTTAAGTACTCAGAAACATACACATTACTTATCTTCCTTCTCTTTTTGTACTCACCTCTCAGTGGAAAAATGTATTTGCCCTCTTCTTCATGATCTTATAAACTGTCCTTCCCCACATGGCAGTAACTTATCTCCGTCAGACAGTAGGGGTATGTTCAAATACCTGCCTAGCAAATTCAGTTTCAATACACTTAACTGCCCAGTAATAATCCTATTTGGTAATTTATTAAACTTCCCTAATGAGGTAGAGCCTTTAAGATGGTAATTGAAAGACAGCACACCTTGACAAAAACCAGTTTAAGTTCTGATGTTTCAGCTCCTCAGAATAGAGGCAGTTGATTGCTGCACATCTGCACTCTACATAACACAGTTAGTGTCTACTATTACATAGCCCCTTTTAAAGTAACACAGGTTTATGTTTTTTCTGTGGATAAACTGGGAAAAGGAAGATCAGGTACTTGTAGAAACACTGTAAAACACAATCACATCTGAAAAACTTATTTGAATAGTTTTGGTGTGATTTTTTTTTTCCTCTAATTAAAAAGAATTATTCATATTGTTCAGTAAATGAGAAAAATTATAGATTCAAAATATGGATTTTCATTTCAGAAGTTGCATCCTAACAGCTTAAACAAGGAAAACTACAGAAAACCAAGAATTACATTCATTTCTCTCTACAAAGCACAGTCAAGAAAGAGATCTTGATTTCCAATACAGATCAACTGTATCTTGATTTCCAGTGTACTTTTTCCCTTATATCACAGGAACATTCACACTGTAAAAGACCCTTAAGATTATCAAGTCCAATCATAAACCTAACACTACCAAGTCCACCATTAAACCATGTCCCTAAGCACCATGTCTACACATCAACCACTGACCTAGGCAGCCCGTTCCAAGTCTTGATAACCCTTTCAGTGAAGAATTTTTTCCAAATATCCAATCTAAACCTCCCCTGGTGCAACCTGAGGCCGTTTCCTCTTCTCCTATCACTTGCTACTTTGTAGAAGAAACCAACACCCAACTCTCTGCACTCTCCTTTTAGGTAGCTGTAGGGAGCAGTAAGTCTCCCCTGAGCCTCCTTTTCTCCAAGCTAAGCAACTCCAGCTCCCTCAGCCATTTCTCAGACTTGGGCTCCAAATCCTTCACCAGATTTGTTGCCCTTCTCTGGACACACTCCAGCACCTCAATGTCTTTCTTGCAGTCAGGGTCCCAAAAATGAATGCAGTATTCAATTATTATATGAGTGCATTCTAACATTTATCAATGAACTATATTAACTGCCATGCAAGGCAATTTCCACACTAATTCTTTGTTTAGAGTACACTGCAAGGTCTTAATCGTTCAGGCAGTTGATCATAAAAAGTGTCCTTTAAAAAAAATGTGGTTTTTCAGTACTACAGAATGTTCTTCCTCTCTGAACTCGCAGAAAACAGCTATTGAAAGCATGTTAGTTACCAGCTCCCTCTGAAATGTCATTTGAAGTCTCAGTCAATGGAAACACCAGAAGACATAAAAGACCTTCAGTGTCAAGAATACAGCAGCTTTTCAGCAACAACCAAGTTTTTCCTCAGCTACACCGTGTGTAAGTTAGGAAAGTAACTTGCCTCCATATCGCATATCGTGGCATTTGTTACGACTGCATTTAGACTGATGGAAAAGCCAACTGCTCCATTTGGGTGCTTAACATTCATACAGCTCACACATAGTGAGAGAAGCAGGCAGCCCCAACTGACGGAACCTGCACCTGTGCAGCTTATGTGTACGTGGAATATAAAGGAACAACAGTTGGGTTTGTATCCTGTATTAGCTTGCTGCTGTAGCTAGAAGACAGCTGCATTCAGCAGCTCCACCTTTCAGACCTACTCTTTACAGACTTCCACACACTCCCACTGCAACAAATAATCTGCTACGAACACCACTCTGTTCAAAGAGCAAGCTCTGCTGGTGTAAGAGCCTTGGAACAGCGTTAAATGGATCCAAACTAGGATTTGTATTATATAATATTAATTTTAATGACTTTGAGGAAAAGAAAGTATAGGAGCGTAACAAAATTTCAAAGCAACAATATGGCAAAACAGAACTCAATGGGTTTAAGGGTACACCGATTTGGACTTAAAACTGACTGAATTAGATGAGTAGATCTGCACAATGCATGAACACTACGGTTACACTCTAATGCCCTTGCTGTTCTTTAACACCATAATCATGGCCCTTCAACTTCTGGATTTTGGTCAAAGCTCACGTCCAGTATCTCTGCAGGTGTGTGTACATCCTGGCAATGTTTGCTCACAACGAAACAGTCCATGAAAAGCTTTGAAATAAGCTGCTTCCCACTCTATTAAAGAAAAATAAATACATTTGTAACCTCAAAGAGAACATAGTATGTTTTACACATTAAATCAAACATCAGAACAGTAAAGATGGCTTTGTTTTGTAACACACGGCTTAATGGAAAACCTCACTTAATAGGAAGACAATTTTCTATCCCACTAACTCATTTTTGCAGTAATTCAGAACCACTGTACATATTTAATACCAATTGCCATTAACAGTTTCCCATTTAATGTCAATTGAAAAATTACAGACCTCCTGCCTGTGACAGCATTTAATGTCAGGTACTACATGTCACACAGATATCTTTTTCAACTTTTCAATAAAATACATGAGGTCCATTTATGGCTCCATTCAATTTGTTTCAGTGAACGACTATTCGAAATAACAGCTTCAAAGAACAGGACTGAGAAAAGCAATATATGGTGATAGTGCCTCTATAACTATACTTACAGACTGAGAACAAAAAGACAATTAGTAATCTTGGATAGCATTAAAAAAAAAAAAATCCTACAACAATCTGGACTTCACTTCAAATTAAGGGGAAAACTTCCTATTTCCCTCAACCTTTTATAAGACAAAATAAAGTGTAAATAGACAAATATTCTGACAATAACTGCAAAATCTTGGGCAATGTCAAAGATCTTATCCAAAGGATATTTTTGAAGATTTTGTTGAATTTCATAAAGGCTAATAGGAGTTCTCATAATGGCACTTCAAAAATAGGAACATCCAAACTATGCCAGTGTTTTTACTGCACAAGAGAAATGAAAAGGACTGTATTTTGAAGCACGTCAGAAAACACAGTGTCTTCCTCTAATTATGACTAAGGACTGAAGAATATGTAGGTCTCACAAGTGACACGCACAGCATTTAGGACACGGTTGTCCTGTTCATTACTAACACACAAGTGATTTCACTTTCCTCATGACGGGAGGTTTTTAATGATTGAGAAAGTTCTTAAGGATTTAGCATAACCTTTCGAGAGTGACCTCCCATTCCAGGGCTGTGAACAACGCAGTAAGAGCCACATTTTCAACAAAGTCTTTAGGTTCCTCGAGATTCAGTACAAGTTACCCGAGTGGAATAAACCTAACCACCAGATGCCTCATTTCCCCTAACTTTGAGTGATATGATGCCTGTGAGAGGCTCAATGACTTTCTTAAAATTATTGCGCTTTACCTTGAAGAGACTGTTTGCTTTACGACTTAAAGACTGAAGACAGACACTTATATTTGGACACCTCATTTTTAAGTATGCCCTATCAGAACTAAACAATGTTCAGCATTTCAAGGCGTCGATTTGTTTTCATTATTTTGCTTATAATTTGAACACACATTTATTCTGTACAGCAACATATTCTACACATAGTATTAATTTTGGAAGTAAGCATCAGTCAATATAAACACAGTAATCAGATTTTGGCTTTGAATTTTTGAAATATGTAAACAGAATAGAAATACAAAAGATCTATTTAATCAATATATTTAGAGGAAATGTACAATGAAAAAACAGCATTCAGTGAGATAGAAGACAGAGCTATCTGTAGGAAATGGAGTTTAAATGGGAGCAAAGCCCAGTAATTATCACAAAATAGCAGCATAAATCTCTTCCATAGCAAATTTGTTTTCTTTGTATCCATAATCATATGGTACAAATCTGACCTAATCAAACATAACAGAAATTTTGTCATCAACTTCTAGAAGCAACTGGTATCTGCTTGCTTAAAACTGTAGAACTGCAGAGGTTTTTAATATGATGAATCACTCAGAGATAATCAGAGAGAATTAAACGAATTCTGAGCTACTTCATTCATTAACAGCAAAATTTCATGCTATCACCCTGTATTCAAGGTCCCATTCTCTTTTTAGATCTACACTGATGATACCTCAAAGGCTTAAATGCTACAATAATGGGACTGGCAGGATTTTTATAAACTGATGAGGCACTGCAAGGGTGGAATAATGATTTTTCCATTTGCAACCTGTGCATCTTTCAGTGATTCAGTCACTGAAAAGCAGCAAAACATGGAATTCCTGTGAACCTCTCAGTCATAACTTAAAGAAGGGAGAAGACTTCAAAACACTAACAGAGCATTTCATGGTGAATTCTTCAAATATCAAAGAAATAACATTTTTAGTGCTTACCACAGTCACACATCACATGATAAAGTTGTGCAAACAACCCATTTCAGAACACCTCAGAAAAGAAATACAACCTCATATGACGCTATACATATAGCTGCTCACTTAAGGTGGCCCTTGAATATATACAATTCATGTCATAGCTCCAACGTGAGAGGAAAACACTGTAGACTAAATCTTTTGACAGGAACCATAGCACCTTCAGGGTTAAGAATAAGAAGTCCACTTCCACTTTATTCCATGGCATACACTAGGTCACACTTCAAAATGTAAAATCACATGCAAGCTATTTAGCTTAACCCTGCAAAACAAGTCACCAAAACTTGAACCTGCCTAAGGGTGTATTCATACAGACATTTGAGTTCAGACAGGGTTTCAAAATGTAAACTCCCCTCTGAATGTTTATTTCATACCAGATTAATAGTCTCTGAGTGCACAAATTCAGCTCCTTTCAGATTAAATTGAGCAAAAATGTGTATCTGAGGAACACACTTCAACTCCTAATGAGAGTCCAATCCAGAAGACTAGATTTAAGAGTAAAACACCATGAAATACCATCAAGTGGATAATGGCTCATCAGAACCAAATGTTATCATCTTCAGAACAATTCCGACTCATGACGAAAAGTACTTCTTCCAAGTATAGAAACAACAGACATTTAAAGACTCATGGCATAAGCAATGCAAACAATTTCCCTGGCTACAAATAACTTCTAATAAAGAGTGATTTCATCCCTACCTATGTTAAAAAATCTTTGTATCTTAACATCAATTTTTCTTCTGTCGGGTTTTAAGAAATGTTAAAAGGGACCTTGACAGGCTGGAGAGGTGGGCCTCTGCCAACCTCATGAAGTTCAACAAGGCCAAGTGCAAGGTCCTGCACCTGGGGTGGGGCAGTCCCAAGCACAAGTACAGGCTGGGTGGAGAATGGATAGAGAGCAGCTCTGAGGAGAAGGACTTGGGGGTACTGGTGGATGAAAAGCTGAACATGAGCCGGCAGTGTGCGCTGGCAGCCCAGAAAGCCAACCGTATCCGGGGCTGTATCCAGAGAAGCGTGGCCAGCAGGTCGAGGAAGGGGATGGCTCTGGGGATACCTTACAGCACATCTTTCAGTACCTGAAAGGGGTCTACAAGAAAGCTGGGGGGGACTTTTTACAAGGATCTGTAGTAACAGGACACGAGGTAATGGGTTTAAAGTGAAAGAGGCGAGATTTAGATTGGATATCAGGAAGAAATTATTCCTGAAGAGGGTGGTGAGGCACTGGAACAGGTTGCCCAGAGACGCTGTGGATGCCCCATCCCTGGAATTGTTCAAGGTCAGGCTGGATGGGGCTTTGAGCCACCTGGTCTAGTGGAAGGTGTCCCTGCCTATGGCAGAGGGGTGGGACCTAGATGATCTTTAAGGTCCCTCCCAACTTAAACCCTGTGATTCTATGAAAATGAGCAGAAAAAATACAGTGACACTGAAGTGAGTTCTGAAAGTTTCAAACAACTTCAAAGAGAAATCACAAAAAAACTTCCTTGGCTTTGATTTGGAATTTTATCCAATTTCTGACTAACAAATTATTTCTCACTTGACATTAGATAAATTTAAAACTTTAGGTCTTTGTCTTCAAGACCTTCAAAACAATTTTAAACTGAAATTAAGTGAATGTTAATTTGGTCACAGAAGTGAAACCAATGATGCTTCAAACAACTCGACCTGCCTGGTTGACCTGGAGGCACTCTTCTGGATTTTCATCTGAGCAGATTCAATACCTAACCATACTCCCAGAAATGTTCTGAAAGTCTATTTAAAAAAAAAAAAAAAAAAAAAAAAGACTGGTGTGTAATGGCCTTACAACGGACACCCAGTAAACCATTAGTTCTTTCTGGTCCTCCTTGAAATGAAAATGAGCTCTCCCAAAATCCTTAAAATAACAAGAACAAAAAAATGTTTTTAAGAAAAATTATCTACTACATCAAAGGTTGCACTAAAATTTTTAGAATCTAAGTATCCTGACACCAGGGAAAGAAAAAGCTTTTCACTTACACTTTCAGAAGGCATCTGCAGAAAAGTATTAAGCCCTTGTGGAACAGCACACAAAAAGC
>NW_010251823.1:0-7837 GCF_000690775.1 Eurypyga helias | reverse complement strand
CAGTGGTTTAAATGGAGTTTGTCATTACTTTTAACACTATTGTAAAAGAATGGCCTGAATGGCATAGGATGTTCAGCCATATTTATTTAAGAATGACTAAAAAAACCTTAGGTTAAATAGACTGTGGGGGTTTCTAAGATGATTATTTGGAACTCCATCTTCTAAACCTTAAAGGGTAATGTACTGTTTTAAACCCCTGTGACACCATGTTGCAATGTCTCTTTACAAAGCTAGCTTTGTATCTCTCTAGGTAGAAAGTACAGTATATTTTGTATATATATAAAAAATACCCCATCTATGAAACTATAAAAATCTGTACTCTGCTTTAAGAATGTTAACTGTCTCTGCCCTAAAAGATTTTTTTTTTTTTTAAAGAATAAAATTACAGTCTACAAATTCATGAAGAAAAATACAGTTTTGGTAGGGTGAGCGTCCTTTGAATGGCCGTGGAAAGTGAGAGATATAAAAGAGCACAAATGTTCTTTCATTGATTCTTGTTAATCTCCACCAAGCCTGAGTGGACATAAATATGTGTGATTCTACTATTTCATCACCAAGAGAGTATGCAACAGAAGTACTGTCCAATTTAATTTCACAAAAACAAATCTCATACCATATGTAGTTTTTTGGTACCACACCTGTCAAAGCCAACATATTCTGACTTCGTAAAACCTTTTCTCCAGTACAACTGAAACATCCCTTTAATCTTATGCTTGTGTCTAAAAACCACTCAATGTCATTTCCTACCTAAGTTTCATTAAGGCTTAGATGTGTTTTAATGCATTTCTGATTCCTCTTGGTGACAAAAATATTACAGGATTCACAGCAGTTGCAGTGAAAACGACAGTAATAATCATCTCCAACAGACGACCTTGTGAATAGAAGAGAAATTTTCTCTAGCATTAAAGTACAATTTTTTTCAAATCTTCCCTAAAGGCCATCTGCCGTTCTGGTTGATTCTGAGATTGCACTCGTATAGCTGCTATTGTGTACTTCAGCTACCAAGTCTCAGAAAACAAAAACAATCACTAAACCTGCAAAATTATTTTCTTATTTTCTTCATTTTTACCACATGAAGTCTGAGAGGCACTGTTGCTATTTTAGTTCAGAAAGATTAGCTTTCAATTTTCTATACAGATAAGGGCAGGGGGGTTGTGCATGTGAAATAGCATATGACATTGTCAGCCTTTTCCTTTCTTGATTCCAGACTGATGTTAAAAATTACACCTGGTTCTCTTGGTTATTTGGTGAAGGAGGTCACACCACTAATCAGGAAGGTAACTTACTTAACACTGGCCTTTTCTGTGCTCTTCTATTTCCAAAGAAGTACACTAATCATCTCTAAATCAAAAGACACAATCTGATCTAATGAATGACAAAGTAAGTGGCCAACAATCATTACATGTGAGCTATTACATTAATATAGCTGTCCATCAAAAGCATGTTATTAAATAAATGAAGCATTCTATTTTCTCCTACAAAATGGTTACTTACACTTTTCCCCTCTAGGCATACAATGACAGGATGTGCTGTAAATCAGCACAGATCATCAGCACATCAAGTAACTATGATTATGCGCACCCACTAAAGACCAAGCCCTTATTGACAGGCCTTCATCGTGCACAGAAATTAGAGCTTTCTTCCCTCTTATAATTTCACAATGAAGTTTTGCAGAGAAAAAGTGCAAGTTACAAAACATTACATACTTTTTTACATTCTAAAATGGCTTAATTCTGATTATGGTAGACAAGCTCACACTTAGAATTTGTTTTGCTTATTTGCCTATTTTATTAAAGACTTCTTGCCTCTACTAAACAACATACGGGAGTATAAATGAAACCAAAGAGGAAGGTAGTGGATGTGGTCTACCTTGACTTCAGCAAAGCTTCTGACACGGTCTCCCATGGCATCCTCATAGACAAGCTTAGGAAGTGCAGACTGGACCACTCGGTGGTGAGGTGGATTGGGAACTGGCTGAAGAAAAGAGCTCAGAGAGTTGTGGTCAATGGGGCAGTCTAGTTGGAGGCCTGTGACTAGTGGCATCCCTCAGGGGTCAGTGCTGGGTCCAGCCCTATTCAATATATTCATCAAGGACCTGGAGGAAGGGACAGAATGTACTCTTGGCAATTTGCTGACAATACCAAACTGGGAGGAGCAGCTGCCATGCCAGAAGGCTGCGCTGCCATCCAGCGTGACCTGGACAGACTGGAGAGCTGGGCGGGGAGAAATGTAATGCAATTCAATATGGGCAAGTGTGAAGTGCTGCATCTGGGGAGGAACAGCCCCATGGATCAGTACAGGTTGGGGCTGTTCTCTTGGAGGGCAGCTCTGGGGAAAAGGACCTTGGAGTCCTCGTGGATAAGAGGATGAGCCAACAGTGTGCCAACCATGAGCCAACAGTGTGCGCTCGTGGCCAAGAAAGCCAGTGGCATCCTGGGATGCATTAAGAAGAGTGTGGCCAGCAGGTTGAGGGAAGTTATCCTCCCCCTCTACTCTGCACTGGTGAGGCCTCACCTGGAGTACTGTGTCCAGTTCTGGGCTCCTCAGCTCAAGAAAGACAGGGAACTACTGGAGAAGGTCCAGCGCAGGGCCACTAAGATGATGAAGGGCCTGGAGCACCTTCCGTGTGAGGAAAGGCTGAGAGAGCTGGGTCTGTTGAGCTTGAAGAAGAGGAGGCTGAGGGGGGATCTTATCAGTGTTCATAAATATCTAAAGGGTGGGTGTCAGAAGAATGGGGCCAGACTCTTCTCACCAGTGTCCAGTGACAGGCCTAGGGACAGTGGCCATGAACTGGAGCACAGAAGGTTCAGCCTGAACACGAGGAAATAATTCTTCACTGTGAGGGTGACAGAGCACTGGAACAGGCTGCCCAGAGAGGTGGTGGAGTCTCCTTCTCTGGAGACTTTCAAAAGCCACCTGGACTTGTTCCTGTGTGATCTGCTCTAGGTGATCCTGCTCTGACAGAGGGGCTGGATTAGATGATCTCTAGAGGTTCCTTCCAACCCCTACCATCCTGTGAATCTATGAAACAAAGACAGTTGCCAGGAATGAAGCCTACACGAGAGCTTTCATGGCATGATTAAAGGTGCTTCCCAACCTTGTGCGAGAAACAGGAAAAAGCTACTCCGGGGTTGGCACAGGGAATGAGAAAAAGACAGCATTATTACTGCAAGTCCTACAATGGAGTAAAAGATTACATGGCTCTAACCCTAAGACATGAATGGGATGCTATCAACTTGTTTTCCATACTGCATTTAAGTTCAAAGCAAATACAAATGCAAATCAAGTTCAATGTACACATTGAGGTACAGCTGACAATTGGAATTGTTAAACTCTGGTTTTTTGAACAGCAAAGAACCATGCATAAACCTGTCCATGCAATTCTCTCACAATAATTACATATGAAAAACCAAAGCAGCCAACATTTCATCGTTATTTTCACTTATTTTAGCATAAGAACAGATGAGCTGTGAAAGATGTCTCCTTGTACATGATCATTCTCAATTGCATTCATTAGTTATAAGTATAAAATTCTACTCCCATGCTCCTGAGAACTACAGCACTATTTATAGTACATTTCAGGAACTACTTCACTTCACTGAGTGCCTAGTGGGAGACTAGGAACATTACGGGACTCTGGAATATTATTCTATGTTTTATATTCAGTGTATATAAGTACAAGGATTCTAGCACCACGAACACAAAATCCTCTTCCTGTGTACTAGTAGGTACCTGGGCAGCAGCTATCCAGCGAGAGGTTAATAACTTTCTCACCTTTCTAAACAAACTTCTTTATATCGATCAACATTATTAGCATGAGATGTTCTTTCTGTCAATTATATAATGTCAAGTCAGAAAATGATTAAACTACAAAGCATTCTGTGCAAATTGATGACAATGATTACAAAAATTTTAAGAGCAAAACATAATCCTAAAAAAAAAGAAGCGCAAGGAAAAAAAACACAGTGCATGCATGCTTATCTATATGTACTGAATGAAGTGGTAAAATTAAAAGCAATGTCAACAAGTGCCTACAAATTTTACAAATTGTACTCCTTCTTATTTTAAAATTTTTTTCATCTACTTTAGTTTTATACTGTTACATGTCCTTGACATGAGAAGTATGTTTCCACACGCTAATTTTCTTGTAAGTCTTATTCTTAAAAATATATCCCATTTCCTTAAAGACAGATCCCATTTCAACATGCATTTTCACACTTAAAAGAGACAGAAACGAAGTGGGGGATGGAAGGGTGGGGGTGGTGGGTCGACAACGGATGCCACACATGGCCAAAAAATCCTTCCAAAACCCCCACACTACAAGCCAAAAGCTTCTCCATCAGTAAGTTTCTCATATTTTAAGAGGAAGAATACTAGACAACAGAAACACCAAAGTATTTCACCTGCAATCATCAAACGAAATCTAGCTCACACTCAGAGTAAGTCGAAGCCCTTACTATCTTATTAGATGATTACTAACTTATGCAAAATGATCTGAATCCTGCTCATACCGGTCAGGCATCTATACCACCAAGTCATCATTTGTTGTTAATATCCACCCTTCATACAGCCTAAGCCACCTGCTGAAGATTAAACGAAGAAGCAGGCTGGACTTGACACTTTCATGTCGGGTGATAATTCTCAGTCCAGGGCTCAGTCATATCAATAAAGCAGTATAGGAAAAGACATAAGGGAACAAAATTAAGACACAATATTTGGTGCTTGTGATAAACAGGTTGATTTTTAATCTATACTTATCCCTTCACAGAAGGCCTCTGGATGGCTAAGTAGAATGAAAAATACAATTGTAATTAGAATTCGCACAGATACCAAATCAATGCAACTGATGTATGCTTGCTTGAAGCAGAACTCCTTTCTCATTATTTAATCCGTCTCTACTCAAATTCTCTCAACATGCCATTGACCATTTCATAACTTTTTTTAAAAGCAGATCTTAATACTGAACTTACTTGCATGAAAGAATAAGCCCTGTACTACTAGGGCTTATTTGTATTTCCAAACAGACTCTGACAGAAAACAGGAGAGCCTTATTTCGTTTTAATTAATAGTGTATCTAAATCATAATACGTTGTACTTTTAACCTTTTCCACATGCAAAGCAGTATGTAAAGGAGTATACAGGCCTGTCTTGAGTCTTCCTTTTGCATTCCTTTTTAAGTACAGATATCTATTTAGAGAACAAAACACTGCGGCATCTGGTAGAAAAGGCATCTGTGATCTTCATTTCTGAGAGGTGTTACAGCCTCAGACTCACAGTTAAACATTAAGCTGAATTTCAGGTATCTTTCCCAAGTGAAAAAACAGTATCTGCACTTTATCCACTAGCAGGAAAATATTATTCAGCATTGCATCACATATGGTCTCCATTCCCTCTCCTGGCCTGAAACCACATTTTAGTTTCTTAAACAATAAGTTCTGAAATAGTAGTTTGACATCTGATATCATTAGAAGACATGCTAGAAGTCTGATAACTAGCTAGATTTTTGGATAACACCCACATAACAGAAGGATCATGTTTTTAATTAGCCTGGCACTACTTAAAATGCAACATAAATATTAATTTGTTATGATGGATTTTGATTATGATATTGAATAATAATGTGATTTATGGTCAGACTCTAAGACCAAAAGTTTAACATCACGATGGGCTACCATACCAAGGACACAAACAGCAGATGTCCGAAACTGATTTGTCCCCATCTCATCAGTTCTTTGAAAATACTACACATTGTTCTGGGAGCCCCAGTATGAGAGGTGGATGCAAACTGGAGCGAGTGCAGGCCACTAAGATGGTGGATCGAACTCGATAGGAGAGGCTAAGGGAACTGGATTTGTTTAGTGTGGAGAAGGAAAAGCTAAAGGGGGATCTATTTGCTCTCTTCCAGTACTGAGAAGGGTAAAAAGAAGCAGCCGTATCCTTCTCAGGTGAGCACAGAGAAAAGCAAAGAGCAACAGCACATGTTAAATGAGAGAAACTCCTACTAGACACAAGAAAATAACAACTCTTTACAGGACTGGTTAGACAGGTTGTCCATGGATATTTTTGTCCCTGGAGAATTTCAACACATGGCCTGAACAACCTGGTCTAACTTTAAAACGAACCCTTAATTAATTGTCACCTTACTGGCTAAGAACTAGCACTCTCTTTCCCCCACCCCCCGTCTGCTTATGTGATTTTTCAGGAGAGAAGATGCTCATAATAACATGTGAAAAAAGCTCTCTGCTTGGATACTTCTTAAATTTTGCTGGTTAAGCAGAACCATCCATGAATTTTAGGTTTAAAAAATCATGAGAAACAGACATATTGAACTATCTTTGATTTGACAACTAAAGATCAAATGGTACTAGAGAAGATGTCTTAAACTTCTCTGTTAGAAAGAAGGGGTAGAGAGGGGAGAGGGAAGGAGCTGATGAACCACATCGTACCAGTGGTTCTGAAGCAGAGGGAGGAAAACAAGCAGGCAACTTTGTCCCTTAAGAACTGAATTCCATTTCCATAAATTAAACAAGATGCAACAAAATAAATTCCACAAGATTTCAGAAACTGATCTAAGCTTCCTCATTTACACTGGCTAAGCGAGGAAGGATCATTTGCACAGCAAGTTCTATAGGCTGGGCACACCTATGTTTGTGGTGGTCTTAAAAGGTGGGTCTAGTTATAATTCAAAAATTCTCAGTCCTCTCTATACCACCCTGCATTTCAGAACCTGGCCCCTGCTCTTGGAAGCAGTATGATAAATAGGCAGTTCAGCTGAATAATAAAGTGAGCTCTCCTGCTGCTTTAGATCAGCCTTTAATTGCTCCACATTTTATTTTTCCAGCCTATTAACCTGAAATTCTCCACAAGCACACTGACGACACTGAAGCAAGTTTACATAAAGATAGCTTATTTTTCTTCCTGCTCATCACAGTACTACTAGTACAATAGCTTCAATTGTGCTTTCCAAAACCATAATAATACAGCATCCTATTGCCCAACTAGCATTGTTTGGCGAAACCCTCATTTGTAAGCTGGAACACAAATACCACACTGTGAGAAGGTCTGTTTTTATAAAGTCTTGTCTTGATAATCGTTGAATTCTGATAAATACTACAGCCTGCAAACTCTATTACTCTTCTGGTAAATCATGAGAGCTCCCTTTGAGAAAAACAATATCATCTGTAAGTCAAATTGGGAAATGTAAGATAAATGTCTTCCATTATTACTAGAAAACACCAAAATATGTTAAGTACATTTCAAACATAGTGAATAATTCATAAACAATAGCTCTGAAAAACAAACCACCAAACCTGAAAAGATATATTTTCCCACTATATTCTGAACTCAACAAAGAATAGTAAGAAACAGTTTATTGCTTATATTTTACTACACACACAGAGAAACCTACTGAAAAATACACACGACTAAACAAATAAATGTATAACATGTGAGATTGTTAATTTACTCTAATCCAGTAGTTATTTTCTTCTCTTTCTAATTTAAATGTAATATATGGCTAAAATTCACAAAGTTATTTAATTTTCTGAGTGATCATGTATTACCTTTTTATCTTCTTCTAAATCAAGACACAAAGGAGTATAAAAAGCTCACCCAGTTAAACTGTCAAAGGAGCCAAAATATGAACGGAGATTACTTGAGCAATATTTTTTGAAAGAAGTTACCAACAAAAGTAGAAAGCTAGCTTTCCACCAGGACACTAGTCAGGCATTTGTATACAGTCTTGTAACACGGTGATTACCAATGATAACCCACACGGAATTTTCTACTACCACTCCACATAAACGCATTAGAGCGTTTATAGAATCATAGAATCACA
>NW_010251822.1:51019-63913 GCF_000690775.1 Eurypyga helias | reverse complement strand
CTATGATTCTTCCCCTCCACTGGAGCGGGAGAGGTGGATTTGTGAGAGCAGCTTCATGGTATTTTGCTAGCCGGAGTTAAACCACCACAGTGAGTCAAATCACTCCATACATGCATTCTCGCTCCAGCTCAGAATTAGTAATATCTCCACTGTCAGCATACTGGGAACTTTCA
The DNA here is from genome assembly GCF_000690775.1 of Eurypyga helias. Classification (NCBI taxonomy): domain Eukaryota; kingdom Metazoa; phylum Chordata; class Aves; order Eurypygiformes; family Eurypygidae; genus Eurypyga; species Eurypyga helias. Next base: position 63,740 of record NW_010251822.1, on the reverse strand, counting down.
CTCCTACCCATGCATGTTGACAACGATATATAAGTTTCTTAATGTGCTATTTTTGCTAGGGTTAGTGTTAATTTTATTCAAAGTAGCTAGTATGAGACTATGTTTTAGTTGTGCTAAGAACAATATTGTTAACATACTAGGATAGGGAGAGCCCAAGATATCTGGCTAATATTCAAGTGACACTTTCTGCAAGCTCAAGAGCAGTGCATCCTTACGAGTGTGAAATCAAGCAGAGGAGGCAGGCAACCTGCATGGATGAGCAGAGAGCTTTGGGAAAAACTCAGGTGGAAGAAGGAAGCTTACAGAATGTGGAAAAAGGAAATGGCCATTTGGGAAATATATAGGAACATTGTCAGAGTATACAGGGTTGTGATGAGGAAGGCTAAGATCCACTTAGAATTAAATCTGGAAAGGGACATTAAGGACAACAAGAAGGAGTTCTACATCAGCAGCAAAAGGAAAACTTGGAAAAATGTGGGCCCACTGCTGAATGAGGAGAGTGCCTTGGAGACAGAGAATACAGAGAAGGTGGAGGTATTGAATGTCTCCTTTGCTTCAGTCTTTACTACCAAGGCTGGCCATCAGGGATCCCAGATGCTGGAGGTAAGAGGCATAGTTTGGAATACGGAAGACTCTCCCTTGGTTGAGAGTGCTGTGTGGCATTTGAGAGTGCTGTGTGGCATTTGGTTGCTATCTGGCATTAAACCATGATGCTTACTCTGGAAGTGAGTCCCACTTGAAAGATAAAATGAAATATAAAAGTGATCAGTGATTTTTCCCCTTAACTATCTGTTCTGTGATAATTTAAAATAAGTATGGAAAGTTTTTTTAGGATGCATACTCAAAACTGAATCAACTCCTGCAACAGTCCATAAATAAGACTGGCATAAATTTTTGATGTTTTATATTATTTTTTCCACCAACTTAGGTACAAGTATTTTTAATGGTTCTCATGAAATGCACAGAACTTGGAAGGAGATTTTCTTGTCCAAATGAATAACTATATTTGGAGGCCCAGCAGGGGAATACATGATCACAAATGCTAAAATGGTTCTCCACACTAACTCTCCTTCTTTTTTTTTGTCAGTTTATTTCCAACTAAATGCTGCCAGGACAGAACTCCTTCAATTCAAATGAAGTCCTTCCCATTAGAGAAAGTTTGAAGTCTTCAGATGAAAGATACTCAAAGCAGAATATTCTTCAAAATTAGTAATGTATTTTTTATTTAAGTCATCATTAGTATCCACGAAGCCAGTAATATTAGTATATAATATTATTTACATATATATGGATATATATATGTGTATCCCCCCCAAGAAAGCTGTTGGGGGGGGCTTTTTACAAGGGCCTGTAGTGGCAGGACAAGGAGTAAGGGGTTTAAATTGAAAGTGGGGAGGTTTAGATTAGGTATCAGGAAGAAGTTATTCCCAGAGAGGGTGGTGAGGCATTGGAAAAGGTTGCCCAGAAAAGCGGTGGATGCCCCATCCCTGGCTGTCTTCAAGGCCAGGCTGGATGAGGCTTTGAGCAACCTGGTCTGCTGGAAGGTGTCCCTGCCCATGGCAGGGGGGTTGGAACTAGATGATCTTTAAGGTCCCTTCCAACCCAAACCATTTTATGATTCTATGATTTTATGATTCTACATTACCAATATCTGTAATCTGACATCAGCTTCACTAAGTGACAGTCTTTGTGAACTCTTCAGTGCATTTTATGAACTTCAGTAACTTGTGCAAGAATGACTAGTCCTCCTTGAAGTCCAAAATGAGCAACAATTCATTTCAATATTTCTTCAATATGCTATGCTAGGTTGAAAATATAAGTAAAATAAAAACTTCACAAAATTTCTTGGAAGAAGTATGACTACTCAGAGAAATTTAATGTCACTTGAAATGAAGAATGATCTTTAACATTATTGTTTCTTGTTGTCACAGTATAATGAGAATATAAAATTTTCCAGAAGTGCTGTTCTTGCATACAATAACTGTTCCTCCACAATTGTGTTAGTAACTTCTTTCATCAGAATCAATCACAAAGTTTCATGAATAGAATTAGACATTAATATCCTGTTTTTCACAAGTGTTAAAATTCTTTAGAGTTCACTGTATGTTACGTTTGTGTAACACCTGTGTATGTCAGACCCTGAAACACATACTTATGCACATAACGAAAGGTGACCTTACTCTCGTAGGAGGCTGAGCATCTGTACCATAGTTAATGAAGCTGCAGCACTAACTACGTCTGAAAATCAGATTATATTTAAATGCATAACTTTACACTTAAAAGCAACAAATTTCTGATTATTATGAAGAAAATTTTCATCTTCAAGTCCTGTCATTATCCCCCTTTACTCTTATCCACCTGTCTGGTTTTTTTTTCTGTTCTGGAGGTGGATCACAGGTGATGGTGGGGTGTTGGAATTTTTTTTTTTCTCTTTTGAACTTTTCTAGCCTTTCACACTTCTGTGACAATTTGTCTTTTGGCAATGTTTTGGTTTAATTATTCAGTATATTTCTGGTTCCCTGGGATGACTTGATACTAGAATTAAACTGAAAGTTTGAAAAAGATGGTACATATCACACAAACACTACCTACAAGATTTCATGAGCTCACTCATATTAAAGTGAAATATGGGGGGTTTATTCCTATGGAATCATGAAGATTTTAGATCCAAATTTAAATAACGTTTTTTCTAATTGATACAGGACTTAAAAACAAATGCACGCTTTACTGGGAAAAGGGGCAAATTCTGTAGAAACACGTCTGTACTTTCTTTAACATTAAAATTTTCTCCTCTGGGACTTTACTGGGCTTCTACAAAGACCATACTATTCCACAGAATCACTTAACCAGAGTCATAGAAAGTTGAGGTTTGAAAGCACCTCTGGAGAGTGTCTAGTCCAACTCCCTGCTCAAAGCAGAGTCACCTAGAGCAGGTTACTCAAAACTCAGGTTTTGACTGTCTCTAAGGATGGAGGATCCACAACCATTATGGGCAACCTGTTGCAGTGTTCAATCACCATCACAGTTTTTTCTTATGTTTAAATGGAATTTCTTGGATTTCAGTTTATGCCCATTGCATCTTATCCTGTCACTGAATATTTATCTTGTGTCCTTAAAGATCTGTAAATCAAGAGTTCCATGTGGCATGTCATACAATCAAACAATCCAAGCAGGTAAGTTCATTCTGACATTTGAATGTCAGAAAATCTATTTGTGGGGCAAACATTTTCCTTTCCCTGGTTGCTGGTTTTTTTTGTTTGCTTGTTTCTTTTGTTTTTTGGTTAGTTTTTTTTTTTGGGGGGGGGGGGGATATGAATACTTTAATAAATTAATCAAGCATCTATGCCAAAATGTACTTGAGTCTTTGTTATTCCAAATTCCAAACCTGAGGTGAACTTGACATTTGAAGACGAAAAAACAGTGCTGACAATTTTCAACAGACTTTCCTTTTTTCAAAGCTTCCTGTGGGTCTGAGTTAAAAATTTGAAAACATTCAAAGAAAGAGAAATTTCTTGGGCTTAATCTATGCTTAGTCCATGTTTCTTCATCACAGTAAAGTCTTATAGTCATATGGGATTACAGTTTTGCTGCCTCTCTAGCGTACACTCTGCCATGGATGCTGTTCTTGATCAAGGAAGATGGCCTTTAGTCTGGGGAAGATCCTTACACTCATGAAGGGTGAGTGTGATCATTCATGTAAGAAAAGAAAAAAATGTGCTATTACGATTTGGCACTATCGTAAGCAAACACGCAAGCTACAGAAAGCTGAGATGTGATGTCATGAGACAATTTTGTTCAAACTGAACTACACCTACTCACAAATTGTGGGATTTCAATTGTGGAATTCAATCCGATTTGAAATTTTCTGTACATTTTGCTTATGTTAACAAAATTATCTGTATGCTGGCCCTGTGCCATTTTGCATTTGGATGGCACCTACCACAGGAGATTGGTCTAATAGCCTCTCTAGACAATCCCTAGGAATGATTTGTGCAGGAATTCATACAGCTGATTAAATATGCAAAATATGGACATTAAGATTTTGTCCTCTCCTATACTAAAGAAGAATTACATTTGTTTGTTCTGTTCTCACAGCCTTTGAGGCAGAGCTCCTAAGGCACTAATAAAAAGTCAGGAAAAAAACACCCACATCCAAAAATGAAAAGAAACCTTGCATCAACAAACACATTTGTCTTTAAGTTCTTAAACATACACCATTTTTATCTGTATCAGGAGTAGGGAAGTGACTGATTTTAACACAGAACTTAAGGACACTGCAGTTCTATTTTAAGGACTGTTCTCAGTCAGGGACACATACTGGAAAAGAAACAATCTGCAAAACTTCCCATCAAGGGATGCATTTAAAATTAAGATAATAGCTTCTAGGAAAAAAAAAAGTTTCATAATTTTAAAGTAAACAAATTATGGGGTGTTGACCATAAAAGTAAATAAAGAGCTGTAGCACTATTTTTCTATGGAATACTGGAATTATTGTTTCAATAATGTGCTTTGATTCCACAGGCTGAAGGCATTCTACAAGTTAAAAAGCCCAAGGGCATCTGAACCAAACATGTTTCTTTGGTCTATTTTATATCTGAAGAAAATACACGTCTTGACCCTGCAGATGTAGACCTGAGAAAATTCCCTGAGAACATATTTCTTTGAAGGCCCAATTATCTATTTTCAACTGTAGAGAAAAATGATTCCCATTTTAAATTATGCACGTCTAAATTACAAGGGGCATAAAGAGGTCAGATCCTGTCCCTCAAGATAAGATAATTAACAGTGTTCTCTACTTGTGGTACAGCCTAAGCAGCATGCTATGCCCGGGTATTCACACTTGACATTTGCAGGGCAGTTTCCATGTTGGCTCAGATGGCTTTTTCCAGTGTTGAATACATTGGACACATGGGATTTGTATATCAGAACAATTCAAGTTCCAGGAGTATTTCTGGTTCAAGACATGCTTTTTTTCTGGTGCAAAAGTTTCGCATGAGTCACAAGCATCAGACTTTTCACCCTTTCCTGTCTTTATCTTCCTTCATCAGGAAACTTTTTTGCATTTGGTATTGGTTTTTAGTGTGAGGGTGACTGAGCAGTGGAACAGGTTGCTTAGAGAGGTTGTGGAGTCTCCATCCTTGAAGATACTCAAAAGATGTCTGGACACAGTCATGGACAACCTGTTGTAGGTTACTTTGCTTGAGCACAGGGTCTGGACTAAAGGACCACCACAGGTCTTTTCCAACCTCAAACATTCAGTGACACTGGGATTCTGCGATTCTCCACTATTATTGCATTCCACTTCTATTTGCTTATTATTTATGGCTACTGGGAATATAGAAGGCATGTCCACCTGCTCTGCTGTGGGGTCCTCCATGGGCTGCAGTGTATATCTAGTCTGACATGGTCATCCATGTGCTGCAGGAGGACAACCTCATCACCACTGTCTTCCCCACAGGCTGCAGGAGAATCTCTGCAACACAATTTCCTGTTTTCTGGACTGGTTCTGGATACATTTAAGCATTTATAATGATGTTTACACCATCTGATTTCAGCTGCTGCTATCAGAAATTATGTTCAGTATCTATGCCTTAGGTCAGATAGATTTTACTCTTTTAACTACATTTTATGTGCTAAGAAAAAAATACTTTATCCTGGATGGCATTTAAACTGCACTTGGCTCCCTTCTGCCTTGTTACAGAGCCTGGGGTAGTAAGACACTCATGATTTTGTGAAAAACCTCTTTTTCTTTAGTTTTGCTTTCATCGGGATGCAACTCAATTATTATTTACCTTCAGGTCCTATGTGGTTTCATTTTGATTTGTTCCTAAACATTTTGGCTGAATGCAGATTTTTTTTTTTTTTTTAATCTTTAAGTTTGTTTATTGAAAAACAAATGTGCACCACCCAAACATTTTGTATAGGTACAATACAAAACTTTAGACATTTCATATAAGAAGATTCACCTTCTTTCAAATAGATCCATTTAAAAAAAAAAAAAGATCTATATATAAAGCTCCACATAAGAGCAAATAGTTTTGGAAATCATTTCCAAACACCCTGAGGAAAAGAAGGTGATTAGGAATAGTTGGCATGGATTTATAAAACAGAAATTATATTCAACAAACTTGACAGCCTTCTATGATGAAATGACCAGCTCAGTGGAAAGCAGTGCTTTTAGTTAGTCTTCCATAACATTCTCATTGACAAAATGATGAAGTACAGACCAGATAAATGGACAGCCATTGACTGGACAGTAAAGGACTGACAGTAGGTTGAAAACCAGCTGAACTGTTGGCCTAGAGGGTTGTGATCAGAGACATAAAGTCCTGTTCTAGGACTGGACACTGTTCTAGTCCTGGACACTAGTGGTTTGTCCAAAGGGTTTTTTATTGTCGCCAGCACTGCTTAACATCTTTGTTGATGGCCTGGGTGATGGGACAGAGTGCACCCTCAGTGCATTCGCAGATAGTACAAAACTGTGAGGAGTGGCTGATATACAAGAGCATTCTGATGACATTCACATGAGCCTCCTTAGGCTAGAGAAATTTAATCTTACTAAATTCAACAAGATGAAATGCATCTGAGGAAGAAGAATTCCAAACACCAGGACAGCCTGGGGAACGACAACCAGTAGGGAACGACTGCCAGCAAACTGGTGATGAGCCAGCAGTGTGCTCTTGCAGAAAAGGAAGGCAACCACTTCCAGGGTTGCATTACACAGCAAGTCATGGGAAGTGAACCTCCCCTGCTCCAGTGCTTTATTCAGCCCTCATGAGAAATATCTGGAGTGCTGGGTCCGGTGCTGGGGACAATATCTGGAGAGCTTCATCCAGTGCAAGGGAGAAATGGACTTAATGAACCAAGTCTGGCACAGGGCCACAAAGGTCACTAAGGGCTTGGAACATGTGTCACACAAGGAGAGGCTGAGAGAGATGGGACCGTTCAGCCTGGAGAAGAGAAGGCTTAGGGCGACCTTAGCACTGTATATAAATACGTGGTGGTAGTGGAGACTAAAGAGGATGGAATTGGACACAATCCAGCGCTGCACAGTGACAAGACCAGAGGCAAAGGTCACAGACTGAAACTCAGAAATTTGTATTTAAACATAAAGAAAAGCTTTTTTTTTCCTGTGAGGGTGAGACAATGAAAACCTGATTGGACATGTCCCTGAGAAATCTGCAGTAGGTGACCCTGCTTGAACAGTGTGATTGGATTAGACAATCTGCCAAGGTTCCTGCCAACCTCAGCCATTCTGTGATTCTACATGCCAGTATTTGTAGGTGTCTATTATTCAGGGTGTTAAATACACTATGATAAGTGGGCACTTCCCATTAAATTACAAAAGTCATACTTTCCAATGCTTTTCATACAGTAGGACAGTTTTCTTTATACCATTGCAAAACAGCTCACCTTACAGACCAATGCTTTGCTCAGAAGACATATTTATGTAGCAGTATTTTGCTAGAATTTGCTTAATTATTTTGTTAGCAAAAAATGCACGAAGATAATCCTATTATATTTTCATTTAATTCTGGTGTAAGCCTTTATACTCTGGAGGCTGTTGTTTTAATAAAAGAACTACCCATAAGCAAATAAGATTGAAAACACAAAGAGAAATGGTAATTATCAATGCCAAGAACAACCTTATCCAGGAAAAAAAACCAAATGCCTTTGGAGCTCTGATCTTGGTTTATTCTCTTGCTAAGGTTCCCAGTTAGCAAACTAACAAATTGCACAGCAGATCACAGCTAAGGTCAATGTTTCTTCTATAAGGTTCTAACAATTTTATTGTTATTCTTCCTAGCTTCTTGTTATTACTAATTTCTCAAAACTTCAGACCTAGTATCTTCATCCTAATGCTGCAGATGTTGTTGATTCTTAGTCATCTTTCAAGTATAGCTACTTTTTCAACTCATCTGCACAGAAGCAGCAAATTAGTAATGCTCCACTACAGTAGTTTATTGGAGTTTAATGTACTAGTTCCTCTACATTGGCTTAGTGAAACTATTTCAGATAATGTTTAGCAATAGCTTTACTTTTGCAAGTATCAGTCACTTTGCATCTGTTATACTGTTCTGTGTGTAATTTCAATAGAAGTGATTTACTGATGTTCCATAATGTTCTATTTAAAATCTACTGAAGTGACATTAATTTTCTTTTTTTTTAAATTATGAAAATCAAAGTGCTGAAGTTGAGAGCAGCAGCACTTGTGTTTATTCATACAAACTGTGCTGATTGGTCCTGCAATATAACTCACAAAGGAGGTTATTAAACCTCATGTCTACTGAAGGACTGTGAGGCAAAATCAAACATATAGATTTGAACTGCTGAATACTCAGATAACATTTTGACTGGTCCTGCTTTTTATTTCCAACTATTTCAATTAATGAGGTATAACTTTATCCTTGACTTATGATGAAACTGTTCCATGACAAACACTGGTACTTCACAATTTGATTACCACCATTAACTGCTCAGTAATTTTCCTTCACATACAGTTCTCCATGGTCCTTCTTTTGAAAACATGTCAGCTTTTGCAGATATGCTTGCTGTCAGTGCTGCTTGTTGGGACACATATCATGGGTTACATTCATCCCATGTAACATTAGAAATCTACCACAGAAGCAACCTTATCTATGAATTGCCCTCTAGGGTCCCAATACAATCAATGGAAAAGTAGCTGCATTTTTTAGAGTATGATTCATCTGACCTCTGTTAGCTGTCTAATTTAGGATTAAATGAATCATGAGCTATAAGTGCTTATTCCTCACTGCTGATCAAATTAGAAAGGGATGGGATAGATATCCATTAGATAATATGGATGGGATCAAATGAATTCTTCCAACGTGCTTGATTCCATTTAATTTCTCATTTACCTGAGATTACCTTAGTGCACTGCACAAAGGTAGAACAGTACAGATAAAAATATTGTTTAGCTAAATGGGGAAGATGGTCACAGTGGTCATACAGTTGATCATGAACAAAGTCTGTATACAAACCTGAAATTCCAGCTGAGTGCTCAGGATGTTTCAAAATCCCACCTTTCATAGCTTTGATGTGTAAAACACATTGTTAACATCTTGAATTTTAGGATGGTGGATTGTTCCAGTTTTAAGAAAAGATATGAACTAGATTTTCCAACTATGGAGACCGGACTGAGAAAGGAAAATCTTTTCTCTCCTAAGTCAGGAAAAGCAGTTGGTATTATCACATTGCCTACTTCAGAACAAGTTATCAGGAAAGGCAATATGGAGTTTTATTCAAAGATGAGAAATAGACTGAGAATAAACTATCAGAGAAGAGTTGTTAAGAAATATTATATCTTTAAAAAATATCTACATTAATTAAAATACTTTCAAACCTAACAAAGAGGTTCACACTTCTTTTTCTGCTTCTATGTCTTAGAACAGGTCTAAACTTCTATGTCTTAGTACAGCTCCTTTTTAGATATTCATAGTCTTTCTTCATAATGTGTTTTTACTTGTTAGTTATGTGTTTGGCTACAAGAGAACACATGCTTGTCTCTTTACAACATACGAAGACTTTCAAAACCAAATTCCTATATTTTTATGCATTATTCAACCACAATTTTTTTGCTTTATTTTTCTTTACCTCTCTTTGATAGAGTATCTGGCAGCCTGAAATATTCTAGTTACCTCCATCCCAGTAATCCAATGTCTTACAATTCAAACACCTTAAAGTTCCTGGTATTTACAAGGAACAGGTGGTTTTGTTTATCTCTTTTCATGTTTGTGCACATGCACACACATACACACATTAACACACACCCCAGAAGTACCCTAAAGAGGACTCTAGAAGCGATATCTTTTTTATTTGCTTTTCTGTAGAAGCTAAGCTCTTCACAAATAAATCAAATAATAATTTAAAAAAAAAAAAGTCGCACAAATATTCTTTCAGATCAAACAGAAAAGTGTGAAATGTGCTAGGAAATAGAACAAATTCTTGTTACTCAGACCCTTTAGCAAGATTAACAGACATTCACTCAGTTCCTTTCCAGAAAGGATGTTAAACAGCAATTTTAACAGGAGTCTTGACTGTTGCAGTAGGGATATGCTGATAAAGGTCATCCTTTTCCATTGCTGTAGACACTGATCCACCTTACCCTCCCAAATATTCTTAAATATTTAAATATTGATAAAAAAGTTTAAATATTGTTGAAAGGAATATAACTGCATAAAATATTAAAGAGGGGAATGCAATTTAGGAAAAAAAAATATTGTAAATATCTGTGGGGTAGAAAGGAGACCATTCTTGGAGAAAAAGAGGAAAAGACTATCCCAAGTAATCCAACTAAATATTACCTCAATTTTAGTGGTCAGAGCAGTCATCTAGGAAATGAAATGTTTTTGATCCCTTGCCCTGTTTATGAATATTTTTTCTGATAGATTTGTGTTGAATCTGTGAAAAAATTGGGATAATCAGAAACATGTTTTTGAGTAAATAAGGTATTTGTTTCTGACAGTTTCAATGATTCCTGGCTGTATTATTCTTAACAAAAAGATTGTCAACATTGTCCACCTTTGTGTGAAATTTGGAATATTTTATTTTAGTAGTCCTTCTCTCATCCCTTTTGTAATATTTTGAATTAGATACTCTATGTAGAAATAAAACTCCAGATAGTATAGGCTGCAATTTCCTTCCCAGGTTCCAGACTGGTTTCAGCCTAAGGAGGGAAATCCACAGGAAGTATATAGAGCAGAAGTATTCTTCCTACAAAAATTATAACTAAAGAAAAATCTAATTAAATATGCAAATATTTTTCCTTAATATATATTAAAAAAATTCTCCTGGGGCTCTAATGTTTCATGCAATGTACATGTGTTTTATGTCATCTTATTGATGTCATTATAATATTCTCAACAGGAACAAAAAACTGTACAGAAACCATTTTCCTAAAAGGCTGCTGTCTAATGGGATAAGAACTGAAGAGAACAGGAAGTGAGATCTGTTTATGGGCTCCTATCCTCCTCAACCTTGAGTCTGGAAGCAGAAAAGATGATAATAGGACTTGATGATTTTAGTTTTAGATAACTATGATTTTTTTAATCTTGAGATTCTTAGTCAAAGTAGGTAAATTGGTTATATGAAACCCTTATTTATCTCGTCTCTTTCTGGAGCTAGAGGGAGTGCCTCCAGCTTCAGTTGAAGGCTCTGTACACTATCCTCCATGTAGATTTAATAATTCTTAAAAACCTGCTGAAGTTTTGTTGCTTTTCCACTTTTATTCCAGGTATTTTTTCCTTAAAACTCTCCAAAAATACACACAGGAGCAGAAAAGGGAGCCCACAGAGGAATAGATTTTTCTAAAATACAGCTTTTCTGGTCTAAAAGATTTTTGATCTAAGACTATATAACTGATAAATAATTTTTATTTTATTATTTTGTCAGATCCTAACTGGAAATTATTTTCATGTGTTTTTTTCAAACATATCTGCTCAATATTCATGATTGAAGGGAGATTGAGATTGGTAATGCTATTTCTTTTCAGAACTCTGCAGAAATGTATCAAGCCACAAAGGAATTTAAAATGAAGGTAAATTAAAGGCTAATTCCATGATTTTTTAAATTAACAAGAAAACTGCTTCAACAAGAAACAAATAGTACTACAATCAAAAAACAGATGACAAGGAGAAAACATTCAAACTTTTGTCTATTACTGTCTTGGAAAATCAGTAAGTTTAGGGATCTTACTGAGTCACACAGTCATTCTGGCTTCATATAGCACCAAAAGCAAAATCAGTAAAATTTAGGGGACAACTCAAATTTTGTGTGGGTTGACTATGCCTTAAATATATTATATATCTCACTTCACTGTCATTGCTTCAGTGCTCCATTGACAAAGGTCACAGGGACTGATGACTCTGCTTCCAATGCAGTTAGAAGTCTACTACTGTATCAAAAACGTGGGTTTACACAGGTATGTAGTATCGTCATAAAAATAAAGATAAGAAATGCAGTGAGAGAGGAAGAAGAGATTTTTGTTAATTATAACCAACACATTCCTAATTTAATTAGTTGTGATATTACAACATATTATGTTTCTGAAGTAGTTAGCCTTTACATAATGTTCCAAAAGGAAAAAAAAAAAAAATGAGAGGCATCTAATATGAAGTCTATGCATTTACTGATCTCAGAATAAGATACAGAATGTTTTATGTGTTTCCTGGAAGCAACACTCATCAAAGGTAAATAAGAATAAAGATGTCATTGCTGGTTCAGATGGTTTGTAAGTAGTATATTAGATGGTATTTGTGGGGAAATTGACAGATTCACAGATTCACAGAGTGGTAGGGGTTGGAAGGGACCTATAGAGATCATCTAGTCCAACCCCCCTGCCAGAGCAGGATCACCTAGAGCAGATCACACAGGAACAAGTCCAGGCGGCTTTGGAAAGTCTCCAGAGAAGGAGACTCCACCCCCTCTCTGGGAAGCCTGTTCTAGTGCTCTGTCACCCCCACAGTGAAGAAGGGTTTCCTCATGTTCAGGTTGAGCCTTCTGTTTTCCAGTTTATGGACATTGCCCCTAGTTCTGTCACTGGACACCACTGAGAAGAGTCTGGCCCCATCCTCCTGACACCCACCCTTTAGATATTTATAGGGATTGATAATATCCCACTCAGCCTCCTCTTCTCCAAGCTAAACAGCCCCAGCTCTCTCAGCCTTTCCTCATTTAGAAGGTGCTCCAGGCCCTTCATCAT
>NW_010251822.1:0-50900 GCF_000690775.1 Eurypyga helias | reverse complement strand
GGAGGATACCCTCCCTCGACCTGCTGGCCACACTCTTCTTAATGCATCCCAGGATGCTCTTGGTACCTTCTTGGCCATGAGGGAACACTATTGGCTCATGGCCATCCTGTTGTTCACTAAGACTCCAAGGTCCTTTTCCACAGAGCTGCCCTCCAAGAGAGCAGCCCCCAACCTGTACTGATACATGGGGTTGTTCTTCCCCAGATGCAGTCCTTTACACTTGCCTTTACTGAATTTCATTAAATTTCTCCCCGCCCAGCTCTCCAGCCTGTTCAGGTCATGTTGGATGGCAGCACGGCCTTCTGGTGTGGCAGGCACTCCTCCCAGTTTGGTATCGTCAAGGGAGGAAGGGAGCACTGTAGTTTGCTTATCCTTTTCAAGCTTTTCTCTAGGACGTGTTACAAGTTATTGGCTAGTTATGAAAAGGCAGCTATTGGGCTTATCTGACCTATTACAGCCATTCTTATGATCTTATGTCTTCAGAAGTCTATAATAAAGAGAAGAAACCAGGAGCCAGGAAGGTGCTAATTAATATTTATAGTAGAATTAAATTAATCAAAGAACTTGAAAAAAGGGATAGGAAGAAGTGATACAGGCCTCAGAAGTACTATGATACACCTCTGGAGGACTATGCAATGTTCTATTGCAACGAAACAACACCTAGTAAAAGACGAAGGAAGGATGTTCTAGGACAGCAAAGATCACAGCTTTTGCTCAGTCTCTTATGCAGCAGCAGAAAAAGGAGAAAGAAGGAGAAGAAAGCACACACTGGGGGGAAAAAAAAAGAAAAAAAAAGACGAGGGTTCATTTTAGGTTAAGACTGAAATACATACAAAGAAAATACAACTTGTTGTGGTTTTGTGCTTAAACTTTATAAGACATTTCACTGTTTTATCTCTTTTGTAATTTAGTCCCAACAATGAAAAAGTAGTTTTTGGCAAACACTGGATTTGCTTTTAAGTAAAAATACATTTAAATATTTTGTAACAGCAAAGCTGACTCCTCAGTGGATGAACTAGAGATTCAGCATTTTTCTACTTATGTGGCCAGTAAAATCAAACATACTGAGATGTTCTACTTGGGGCATTTCCAGAGTAATTGGATGCATTACTATTTATGCTCTGTTGTCAGCCTACAGTTAGTAATATGAGGTCTTGAAGGGGAAAAAAAAAAAGTTGCACTTGTACAAGTGATAGCTACAGAACCTTTATGGAATTAACCAAACAAGCTTTGGAGGAAAAAACAGAGTGACAAGCAGAACAAGCATTCATGACAGAAGATGCTTAAGAGGGGGTGAAAAGGGAAAACAAAATACAAGGGATGCTGATGCCTATGAATATCACAACTAAGTTGTCTGGGTTTTTTTCCTTTTTTTCACTTGCTTCACTTCTGCAAGTCAAAATTAAAAATTCAGTTTAAAGGCTTATTTACTTCTTTTTAGCTTTGAACACTCTGGCTTCATTGTTCCTAATTTTTCCTTTGCATTATAAGTGTAAGTTTAATAATGTTCTGTGCTTCTTAAGCACTTGTTTTTGACCATATTGCCATCCACTTAATTGTAAGGAAATGTGAAGAGACAGCTATACTAGAAGGTTTTATTAAAGTATCAAAAACCAGCAAGCTAGATACATGAGCCAATTAAATGGCACTGCATGTCCCCAAAGTCGAAAGCACACATAGTTACATGTAATTTAGTATTTTGTTCAGCAAATAAACCAACCCTTACACAACACCCTCCATAACACTAAGCAGGCACAATATACTCCATATGGATTAGCAGTCCCTTCATCCCAGGTATATTAAAAAGTATGTGAAAAGCTACTTTACCACTCTATAAAGTATTATTGAAAGATATTCTTTGGTATGTCACAGTCCAATAAACCATGTGTGCACTAGTATTCAGTCACTCATTTAAAATGTTGTATGTATAATCCACTCAGGCACTTCCTACTTTCCAGGCTTCCCTTGACCTGATTAATGTGATTTTGGGGAACACTTTCCAGCTGTATAAATTGGTAAAGAAGTCCATGAATGTGCAAGACTCACTGTGGTGGATCATATACTTCACATTTATCTAAACATGCTAAAGATCACAGACACATATATGCTATTTACATATAGAGCTGACCAAAAATAGTTTCCAATACATGAGATTTCATTTATTTTTAATTCAGTTTTTGTCCATGTTTTTTTTATTTTGAGAAATTCTCTTTATGAATTTCAACTTTCCCAGGTGGCTTTAGGGTCTCCAGATACATAGGCTCCAGAAAGAATCATGTGCAGTTTAGACTGAGTTCTGCCCTGTTGCAGGCTTGGGGAAAGATCTTGATACACGAGATGTTTTAACCAATTTATATTGGATATTGAAAGCTATCATTTTCTCACTGAAAGGTTGCATTCAAAATTTTTTTCTTATCTTAATATAATGAAAGTTATTTTGGATGAAACTCCACCCGTCAGCTGTCCAAATAAGCACTCCACCATCACTCTGCAGCTGGTGAGAAGATAAAAGAGCTCTCGCTGGGGACCTCCATATACTTATAAGCCATATCAAAGAAGAAGAGGAAGGATTCCCTATAGGATGGAAAGCCAATGATTGAGACACAACTGTGGAAAGGAACAAGAAGCAAGCAGAACATTTTCATGCTGGACCTTCTCAGAAAATTGTCATGATGTATATTGCCAATGGTTTTTACAATGCCATCCAAAAAATGAGTCTACTGCTGTTTCAAACCAAGAAGAATTGATAAATAAACTACTTCTTCAGGGCCAGGATGGTGCAGACATCCCAGGCATGACACCAAAGGGTCTAGCTCAGCTTGGAAATCTCACTTGGCAAAATTGTAAGAACCCTGAGAGCATCAACAGCCCTGCCTGGCCTCCCTTGAGTTTCCCCCTATCGTGCCCATGTCCCAGGATGGACCTTCAGCCCAGTCCTTTCCTCAGCCACAGTGTGGGATGTTGGTCTCCAGCGTCCCACAGCCCTGCCCTGCCTGGCCATGGACCCCATTGAGCTGGGCCCAACCATAGGCCAATGCCCTGGACCAGCCTCAGCTTATCCTTGGCCCCAAGGATGTGCCCAATGGCCAGGACTGTGGCTGGCCTTAGTGCCCCCTGATTGCCAGACCCTGTCATCCTGGTGAGTGCCTGGCCCAAGGGAGCCGCTGGCCCTCCCTTTTCCCTGGCAAAAATGTTATTCCTCGTATGTTCTTCATGCCTGTATATGGCAGGCAAACAGTTCCCATGAGATCATGACAGTCCTCCAGCACTGCCAGGCAGACAGTTGATTTTCCAGTTTCAAAATGACTAGCACATACTCGTGACAATGAGAGTTAGATGGTTTACAGGGAAGGAGTATAACCCCTTCCCATGTGAGTGCTGGCTCCCCGCTACGGTTGGATGCACAAGGGTCAAGGAAAAAAAGCTCATACGGATGTGTCAACTCATGCAGAAGTTCTGGAGCACTGCTTATCATTTCAAAACTGGGAAATAATAGGATTCCATGTTAATTATTCTGTTTCATAAATTCTGGAGGTGTCATCAAGTAAGTCCGTATAGTATAAATCTTGGCATGCAGTGTCCTTAGATATTTCAGCAATGACGAGAGGGCCTTCTTTTGCAAAGGTCCACACACCTCTTCCTGCCCTATTAACAGCAATGCTGCAGTGAAACAGTTGAGGTTCAGTGGACCCGACCTCTCAGCACCTCTTACTGCTGCCTTAAAAGAGACGAAAGTGAACCACAACATGGGACATCCAAGGCTCCTGCACTGGCAGGAGCTGAATATTGAATCAGAGATCCTTTTCTAAGAGGCCTTTGTTCCATGCAACATTAAGGATGCCAATTTGTCTCTTCATATCTAGCACTAGGGCTTGAATACCAATATGGTCAGTGCAGGCACCGGTAACCAAGGCTAGGAAGGTCTGACTGGTGATTTTCCCGTTGTAATTTCATGGGCTGAACTCCAGAGCATAACGTTCCCTAATGGTACAGAAAATTACACCCCTCTCCGCATTTCTCCAGGTACAGAAAATTACACCCCTCTCCACATTTCTCCAGCCAGATTGCTGCCTCTTACAGAACATCCTGTTCCAATGACTAGGACTTACCAATGCCTCAGCTAAGGAAAGAGAACAGCTTCAGGATACCAGGAACTGCCTCTGGGTTTTTTTTCCAAGACAGCTCTTCACTTCTTTTGCACAGAAAAGTAACTGAAGAGACTAGAGAATGTTCCCAGAGCCAGAAGCAGGTAAAATCAATGTAACAGTCAATAGAAGACTTATGACTTGCATTTTTTCATTAGGTTCACCTGTTTTCTTTTCACCTATTTTTCTTTGTAATACACCTGTAGAATCACCTGGATGAAACAGATAATGTGATAATTGTTGTATTCATTTATTTAAATGTAATGCCAAGAGGATGCAGGGCACATAAGGCAGCAGAATATCAGTAGATTGGCAGCATTTGCCAATCATTTTGTTTAGAGTAATAAACTGTCTATGTTTCTTCCAGCCTTCAGATATTCTACTACAGGAAAAAAAAAAGATATTCTACTACAGGGAAAAAAAAAAAAAAGAAAACAAACCCACAAAAAACCCCACAGTCCTTCAGTTTATGAATAGGTGCCCTCCTTCCATGGAGGGCAGTCATCAGCTACTGGAACATGAAGTTTTACAGCAGGATTTACATGTGCACTTTGACAATCACAGAAGCCCTAGAAAGGAACTGCTGGGATTAATGCTATGAATACAAAGAAGGCAGATGCGAAGCAGATGAGAAGAAAATAGCATGTAAATGTATGATGGGTCAAGACTTAAAAACATGCTGCCAGGAATAAAAAGGTGCTATAGGAGAAGAGAAATAATATACTGTGTGCCTAAATTGCACACACTGTTGTGAATTAATCATCCTGAGAGAGCAATGATGCTTCATGGAACTTGCTTGGCTCTGAATTTTGGATTCCATTTTGGCATAGAAGTTTGAAATGAATATTTACAAGGTGATTTATATGGACAAGACTGAGTCCTTTTCACCTAAAAAAAACCCAAAACACAAAACACCAAACAGAAAATCCAGGACCTCCTATATACAGGTTTTACTGTCTGAACACATGAACAGGAATCCAAAGAATTCAAATCTGTACATTTTTCAGGTTGGACCTAGTTTGGGTGCCTTATATTTAACTCAGTAAACAAGAAATGGTCATACTACTTTAGTTGCTGAAAGATAATTAGCTGCTAAAATGTTTATGCTTCTGGGTTGATGATGTATTCAACATGATAGCGAAAGAAGACAGCTCTTACACAGCTGCTTAATGTTCAAAATACTCAAGTGTCTGAATATGGCCAATGTAATCTATTTCTAGCAGTTTGCAGTCTGAGCTGAGCACTACAAATTCTGACCTCTCTTAAATTACTCAACTTGTCCTTTTTTCTCTCTGTGCCATTCTTTCCCCATGTTTAAAAAAGGGACAGCTCATCTGTACCTATGAATATCAGGGTCTGTTCTACCTCATTTCTAACCGAGATTAGTAGTACCTCTTGGGAAGACAAGTGAAATGCTTGGAGAAGCGAAATGCTTGTTGAGGGTAAAGGCTCTATATTTAAATACTCTATGGCTTCTCAGTATGCTCTTATTTATACTGTTACATCAATGTTACTTTAAAAGTTACAAATTTCAGTATTGTTTTAGCTTACCCAGTACAACACCCTCCTCAGGGTGTAATGAGAGTGTCATTAATGTATAGCTTGCAACTCAGTGCCAATATTTCATATGACATTTTTCTAGCTTTTATTTAGTTTTTGAAGACTGTAGGAAAATTAGAGTTGGTTTTACCAATAAAAATAAAAAAAAAATCATAGATATGTCTCAGTTAAATATTTATATATTTTATCTTTCCAAGTTTAAAAATTTAGAGATCTGTCAATATATGACTTTTTTTTCCTAGAGAACCAAATAAAAATAGTAGAGGAATTAGAGAAATATAGTACATAATTAATTTATGTTTAAATTATTAAAAATATGTGTTATTGGATGCGACAACCAGCCAAATGGCAACACAGAGCAGTAAGATTCCAAAAATACATCTTAGCAAAAATGAAACCAAGACTTGAGGGGGGAAAACAAGAGTGTGTGTATAACTCCAAAAGTTGATGAATAGTAGCCACTTAGCTGACTGATATACCACTTCTTCCCTGACCTGGAGGTACCACTTGCCAAATACATTGAGAAAATTATCCCCACCTGAACTAAATGGCAATTTCTTTCTGATATTTAGGGTATTAGAGTATCTGAAAGTCAGTTATCAGTGTAACTCCTACTGTTTGGTCTTCATTAACAAGGTACGTCAACCTATAAACAGCTTCATGTGCAAAGTAATACCTGGTTGGAGAAAAACTGAAGATGTTGGATGCCTTTTCTAATACACTGACCTCATTTTCAAGTGCTGTGCTGGTTTTTTCTCCATTGACAGTTTTGTTGCAGTAACAACATCAATTTGAAATTTCCAAATTTGCAACAGTGTGTGTGCAATAGTGTAGAATGTAATCAGAAGTGAGCTGGAAGTTCAACACTACATTAATGATATTTACTGAAAATTGATGAATTACCCTTGAGCTGAAGTACAAAGACTTATTTTTAATCACCCCCAAATCTGTCAGATTTTATTAAATTACTGCCAGCACAGTTATGAAACATCAAGAGAGACGTCTATATTATAATTGGGTTGAATGGACTGCAACATCATACTCACATGTCTGCCATCCATGAGAAGAATTCAAGAAAAGGACTTGTTGAATCCAAGCCAATAACCCAGGGGAATCTGTTAAGGAAGCAAAAATATCAATATATGATTTCTTAACAGAGACCATGCTGTCAAAATAAGTTTGTGGAGGTGAGGGAGGAGAAAATCCCCACTGTTATTATTTATTTAAATTACAAAGACACATGGATAGATTAACTATAGGAAAGAGAGGAGTATCAAAGGCTTGTTTAAAATATACTGGAGATAAGTTATCATATAACCAAATGAGATAAGGCTTGGAATTTGAAAGCAAAAGATAACTAAGAATGGGAAATGTAATTAACATAATAATTTATATATGAATAAAATCTTTTAGTAGCTGCACTGTGTTAAAAAAATCATCAGAAATCTCTGGGTTTGGGTAGCTCTTAGAGAGAAGTTAAGCAGAAAGTCCAACTAAGCTATATACCAAAAACTTTCACACCTGATTTTATTATTAAGAACTGGCAAGCATTTGGAGTTACAGGGAAAATACTGTAGCTTACAGAAATCTCTGTCTCAGAAGTTTGTGAGTATAATGGTTCAGGTAAAGTGATACAGTCTTCTCTCATATATATTTGTTGAAACTAAGCTCTTATGTGTATCAGTTACATTCAGACCAAGAGTTTTTCCTGGCATGATAATTTTGGTAACAATCAACCAATTTTATATTAACTTCATATGAATTACTCTTCTATTGTATTTGTACTCCAAGATTTATTTATATAAAATAAGGAATGACTGTACCACTCGGGGCTTATCTTTGTTTTCAACTCTCTTACAGCATACAAATCCATGCCACTACTTGTTAACACTAGAAGTTACTCTACACATGTGAATTGGTAGTGTTCATAGTCTCATAGTCACCTTAAAAATATCACTATTGAGTATACTGTGCTTTTATTGGTCCTTTTTTTTTTTTTTTTTCCCCATTGTCAAACTTAGTTTTGGTTGAAATACAGAACCTAAAAGAAAGGAGGAACAATTAATTTATATCTTTCTACAACTCCTGCTCTTTTCAAGTACTGTTAAATAAATGATGATATACTCCAAGATTCAAAGCCCAGCAAGAATCCAAAGCCTTCTATGGTCCTTATAATGTTGCATTTTAAAGGCAAACTGCTCTGATTCTGCAGGCAACCATTTTGAAACTTCTAATCTTGAAGAGAAACTAGCTTTTTAATTGAAGAGGAAATTTTTATTAAAATGTTTTTTTATCAAACCGAAATAAATGCAAATATTTCTGTAAGTGGACACATGTCTTTGTGTATGTTTATACCTGAATAACTGAAAATATAAGCTAAAAGCAACAGATTTATGAAAGGCTACCATTATATCTGAAGCACATAAACAAAAATCATATGACCTATATAATGATGCTATCATGAAGTTTTTTTCTAATTAGGTAAAGGTTTTTTTCTTGAGGGTTGAGAGTGGAGGATATTTTAGGTTTTGGGTTTTTTTTACAGTTTTAAGACTCTAAAACAGAAGCTCATACTATTATCTCCCAGAGGATACAAAACTGTGTATTCTTAATAATAATCTGGGAATTTTGACTAAATATCTGACCATTGGATACACTGTATCAGGCATTTTAAAGGAAGTTTTCTCTGTGGTAGTTTGTTAAATATATATTTACAGTTACAATTCTGAATTTGCTACTGGTTTCAAAGAACAAGCTTAACAGTCAACTAAGATCTAAATATCTCTTAGGTATTTTAAGTGAATAACATTCTGAAGAAAAGCTGAATATGCAGCTTCTGTATCAAGGAACAGTGCCTTACCAACAGCCTTTTCTTGGCTGGGGTCAATATCAGTCATAATTATGTTTTCCAGAGGAAAATTTCAACATTTGACAAGAAAAAGTAAGCAGTACTTGACTTGATGGAAATTTCTCACAATCCATTTGTCACACAGTCACAAAATCACTGAGGTTAGCAGTCACCTCTGGAGATCATCTAGACCATACTCAAGAAGGGTCACCCATAAAAGGTTGCTTAGGGTCATATCTGATCAAGTTTTTAATTTCTCCATGACTGCAGACTCCACAGCCACTCTAGGAAACCTATCCCAGTGTATGACCAACCCCACAGGAAAAATATTTTGTTTTATATTTAAATGATAAATATAATTAAATTTTCTGTTTTTCAGTTCGTGCCCTTTGCCTCTTGTCCTGTCATCGACCTCCCCTGAGAAGAGTCTAGCTCCATCTTCTTTACTTCCCCCAAAAATATTTAAATACATTGATAAAATCCCCCTGAGCTTTTCCTTATCCAGCTGAATGGTCGCAGATGCTCCAAGATCTTACCATCTTCAGGTTCGTTTGCTGGACTCCTCTCCAGTATGTCCATGTCTCTTTTATACTAGGTATCCCAGCACTGGACACAGTACTCCAGGTATGTCTCACCAAGGCTGAGGAGAGGTGAAGGGTGACCCCCTTGACGTGCTGGCAACACTCTGCCTGATGCAGCCCAGGAACCTGTTGGCCTTTTTTGCTGCAGGAGGACATTGCTGTCTCACAGTCAGCTTGGTGTTCACTAGGACCTTCCAGGTACTTCCCTGCCAAGCTGCTTTTCAGATGGTTGACCCAAGCCTGTCCTGATGCCTGGGATTATTCCTACCAGGAGGAAGCACTTGGCATTTCCCTTTACTGCACTTCATGAGGTTCCTGTCTGCTAGATTCTCCAACAAGTGAAGGTCCCTGTGAATATCAACACAACACCCTGTGTTTCAGCCACTCTTATCAGTTTTATCTTCTGCAAACATACTGAGGATGCATTCTGTCCCATCTTCATGGTCATCAGTGAAGATGATATTGTGTTAGCTATATGATACACAATATTGACCCTTGGGCCAAACCACTAACTACTGGCCTCCAGCTGAACATTGTGTCACAAAAAAATACAACAAAACCAAAACCCAGAAACCCAACTCTGGAGTGAGTGTTTGTGCAGAATATTTGCCACAGTGTTAGGTGTATTAAACTGATTACGGAGTAATGCATTTTAGAATGCAACATATGACTGAGCACCATTGTTTCTTGAAAGATATCTTTGCATTTAACTAGCAATTAATTAATGTTGCTCAGTGGAATGAAAACCAGGAGAACCATAAAATAAATCAGAAGTTGTTATAGAATCAAGAATTCTATACAGCAATAGTGTGATTCCTTTGATGAGGTAAAGAGTAGAGTAAATGCAATTGTACTTTAAATGTAGAAAAACTGCTTGTCCAATTTCTAAACCCATTGTTCAGGGCATTTATATAAATCTATGTAAGTTAGGCAGGTCTTTTTTTATTATTCTGTTTTAATTGGCAAAAAATTTTGGACATACTCATGGGAAGAAATAAATTGAACAACAAAGAGAAAATAAATTAAGGGGCAGAATTGTAGATGGTTGAAAGTCCAATAATGTAAAGGAGATGAAACCTTGAAAAGACCGTGAATAGGGAATAATATGAATAGAACCAAAATCAGAGTGCAATATATCATCTTTACTGTATGCCTACTTAATTTCAGGTTTTTATCTCAATATTGTATGTAAAAGAGAACATAGGGAATTGCCTACTTTAAGAGCAGCTGCAGATTCCTTGTAGCTGGCATTACTTATTAATCCCCCCAAATGCGTTTTGTTTTCTATTCCAGGGATTCTTTTCCCCACGTGCTTCAGAAGACAGTAAGATAAATGTAATCTTGTCTTCTTCATGGAAGTGACAGCAGTAGCTGCATACGGTATAGAATAATTTTAGGAAAGATCTGTCTCCACAGCTTCTTAACTCGTAGGTAGAACATAGATAAAACAGTTGCAAGAAGGCCATAATCATTTCTAATATCATACAAAATGAAGAACTGGAGCATTGTCAATGGGAAAAATGAGAACACTATTATGCACATGAGGCAGTGTTTAAGGAGAGACAATTACTTGCAAAGTCACTAATTAGATCTGAGTCTTATTTCAATCCTACTTTAGGCAACCCTTGGAGTCTAAAGTATATTGGATGAAAATGTCCTTTGTACAATCAAATTACTATGAGAACAATTATTTTATGACTACTCTTCCTCACAATTTTTAATATGTCTTTTTCTTTATGCCACTTGTACCAGGATTTATGGAGAAGGAGGTTATGGGATAAGTATTTCTCTTTTCTCTGGATATTTTCCCCTGATGGAGAGTCTGTAGCTGAGGAGTTCAAGACTAATTCTACTTTCTTAGGGTCGAATAGAGAGCCAGAGAGTCAGATATTCTCATCTTGTGATGAATGTAAAATACTGATGGGCTATGTGTGGCAACAAGGGACTGGATTTTATAATTTACAACTGTTCACTCCAGTCTTATGTCCTTACATGACCACTATACAATTAGTGTAATCACAGCTCCCAGTTTAGTACTTCTTGAGTGAATCTTTTAGCAACAGAGCTGACTTCACAAATTTCTCTGGGTATAGACCCTCAAGACATAATCAATATTATTTTGGTACAGCTAAACAAATAGCTTCTCAACCATTTTAATGGTGTACACTTATCCCAGCTTTGGTCTTCGATTCAGCAGAGATTTACCATGACATGCTGCAAAGATGACTTATTAATTCCTCAAAGATTCTAAGAATGTAAAAATACCCAATAAACACAATGTTTTTCATGTACATATGTCCCTGGCAGGTTCCATTCAGCTCAGCAACATCATGTTTCGGTCATGACACTTGCCTGTACTTGCTTTGTACCTTAATCTGCCACATTCTCACTGACACCATGAGCAACATCAGATCCTTAATATTCTCTTTCATTCCAAACCCGAGTTTTCAGAATAATGAATTATGACACAGAAGAGGGAGTTAAAGAACAATTTTGCCTCTCCCATATTGATGGGAGAAAGCCTCTTTCTCCTTGGGGAGCCTTGTATCTGACAGTTTGTCACACTCCTCTTTGAAAGGTTCACCCTGATTTAATTGTTGAAAGTCAAGCAGTTCAACATGATGCAACTTCACAGTGTTTATTAAGGAAAGAAAAGGGGATGGGGAAAAAGCAGAGCAGAGGCAAACTCAGAAATTATGTAAATGTTTCAGCTTGGGGTAATAATCCTATAAAGCCTTAGAAGAGCTTTGTCTGTGAATGTGTCAGGTTTATGATATGTGCAGTTCACTGTTTAACTACTAAACCGATGGATATTAACTTACTGAGGTTGGTTACCTAATAGATATTATATTATTTTATAATCTAACAGTAGTATAGGATTTTTAACATATATCTGTACAGTTGTACACTGAATCAAGACTTTGATCAAAATCACAATTTTAACACTACTAATAATGATGCTGATATATTTAATGGACTGCCAAATGGGGAAGAGCCTCTTATTTCTGTGAGATGTTATTATCACATTATTGCCGACACCTGGAAGAGTCTTAATGGTATGTTAATCCTACAGATCTTTTTCACTATTAAACACAGCTCTATAAATCCTAACTACAATTTTAAATAATGGGCTTCATAAAACATAGCTTTATTTTTATAAACAGAGAGCATCCTAGGTTCATTAAAGACAGACAACTGACAGACAGTACACAGAGTGTTAGAACACTCCAGCAGCTCACAAAATAAAACCTTGGCAATTTAATCTCAAGAAACAGAGAAGGTATTAGATAAGTTCAAAGGGGATGGTTTTGACTTAATAGGGAATAGACCCACAATTTATGAAAAATATGGAAACTCTTTACTGCAAAGTGTAATGTGAATGAAAGACTAGATCGAAGCCATTTTGCACACTTATACTCTTTGTACCCTCTGGAATACAAGTCTGCCTCCATAAATGGTCATGAAGGAAGAGTAGCCACACTCTCAGATAATGCTTTATTACTGTACCTTCAAGAATGACAAACAAAAAGTAAAAGGGTTATTGTTACTGTTAAAAGGTAGTAAACACTAAAACAAAATACTATTAACACAGTTGAATTTTACTAGTCAATTAAAAAATATCTGGATTATTAAGAGTCATATATTAAATTAAACATACCTTTAAATGTTTGATTTCAAATTTGTTTTGGTTTTGGTTTTTGTGGGTGGGTTTTTTTTTTTTTTACTTTTTAGACATTTCTTTCCTTTCACAAAAAGCTGTTGAATTTTTTTTTATTTTGATTAAAATGTAATTCTTTGGTGTTTTAGACATGTCAGCAAGCATGTTGTACAAGCTGCTGAGCTGTTGTTATGCAGTTTGCTGGGAACTCCTAAAACCCTAGCTTTTATTTTCCACATTTTCAAACAGTGTGATCAGTAAATAAAGATTATTACTCAGTCTTGCAATGGCTTCTTTTCAGAAATTCTAAAGCTTGAAATAATACAGAAAAACAATTCTAAACTTTTCTGGAAAACAAGAATTACTCTAAATTCAGCTGTCTATAAACATGCTTATACCTGTGCTGAGAGTCTTAGCTTTTGTGAAAAAATTTTTATAGCAAAAGAAAAGGAAATATGTAGAAATGCCAAAAACATTTGAAAGAGAAATAGAAAATGTAAAATAGTATGCCTTTTGATTGTGACAGGCAAAATACTCAATATAAATAACCTTCTTCTAAAACCAAGTGTCAGTCAAAATAATTCTGTAGCTAAAATGACTCACTATTCTCTGATTTGCAGAATCCTTGGAAAAGCTCCGTTCTGTGGACTCCGTCTTCTGCATCCATGTGATATGACTCAGTCCTCACCAGGGATGAATTTGTTGGCCAAGAAAGAAATATATAAAGAAGGATAGTGTGGTATGCTCAAGCATATAGTATCTTTCAAGTACAGTGTTATTCTATGGTAATTTTTGGTATAAATTGAGAGAAGCAGGAAATAAGCTTTCCTAATTTAACCGGGTATGAACATGTTGATCATCAACAATACTTTTCCTTTGTGACAACCTAAAAGAAAAATCTTTAAAGAACATTCTGGATTTGTTTGGGATTTTTCTGGCTCAGTCCACAAATCTGTCACTACTCCAAAAAATGAAATATATTCCACAGCAAGGCAAGATGTACCCTAGCCTTAGAGGTGCATCACTTATCTCTGTTATTCTGTGTATGGAAGTACAAAAGTTCCTTTCCTTCAGCAGCTACCATCCAGCAATATAGGACCAGAGAGATCAAGGTGGAGGTCAATACATTTCAGGTTTTCCTACTCTACAGGGATATTTACTCATGTAAATAATGCCTTATTCCATGTTCCTTCTTTCACAAAGTAGCCTAGAAAAATTGACAGAAGAGCATGCTTTAAAAACTGCAGAATTTTAGGAGTTTTCTTTGCTTTTAAAGCATGAGTCTTCACATGGCATAGAGGTATTGTGCCAAGCACAGACATTAATCCACTTTTGTCAAGATACCCTTATTCCAATACACTGGGCTGGAGCAGTAAGTCTACCCTATCATTTGATTCTCAAGAAACTATCAGGAAGCAGAATGAACATAAACTGGGTCAACTACAGCAAAGGAAGAGTTAAAAAATGCTAGCAGAGATTTGTTTGTTTATCAGGTGAAAAGCATAGTGTAATGACTCTGCCTTTAAATGTCATTTTTATGTCTGAAAGGATAAAAATAAATTAAAACTGTTTGGCTTTCTTATTTTTTAACTGAATTAATTTATTTGACCATTGGGTTATTGCAGTGATCTGTTGCTCTTGGACTCGCATTGTGGTTTGGTGCTAGCATTGCTGAGAAAATATCTCCCATAACCTTATAATGAACAAGCTCAAACTGCCCTGTAATGTGACACTTACCATTATTTCACACTTTACCAACTGAAAATGGGAACGTTAATACACTTAAGGCAGGCTGAGGAGAACTGCTGGTAACACCAATGCCTTTAGATCAAACCCTTCCCCCACATTTCCCCATATCAAATATTATTACTGCAGCTGAGTAAAATGAAGAACTGTTCTTGCTCTTATTACATGGATATCTAGTGGTATTGAGTTCAAGGCCCACTGCACTACCCCTGTGAGATTTACAGACTAGGAAAGAAACACATCTCAAGAAACAGTGGCTGAAACTAGATCGATTCAAGCTGGAAACGAGACATATATTTTTAATCAAAAGCTGTCAGGGAAGGTAGACTCCATGTCCTACAGTCTTCCAAAAAAGCTCAGACCCTTTACAGAAGAGTCTATTGTCAATTATTAGGCTAAATACAGGAATAATGGATGAAATTTTATGCATCCCAACTTATCAGAGATGATGTACTATTCGAGCCTCTGGCCTTAGAATCTCTGAATGGACATCTCACTGCACAGATAGTGGGCAGCAGGGTGAGATTATTATTCCTATTTAACAGATAAGGAAAAAAGACTAAGGAGGCAATGGATTACAGATATTTTGTTTGAGTCCAACAAATTCAATTTTTTTGCTACTATGTATCAAAACTTCAGTTCACTCTTTAAAAATACATATATAAAGCATTGGGTGTATAGAGGTCAACTGCATGTCTCCTTTTACAGCTTTTCATCTCTCTGGTATTTTGAGCATGAACACTTGATATGTAATGTATAAGAAAGGAAGCTGAACTGCCACATATGTGACTTAACCCTTGTTCTTTGTCTTCCCAGATATCTTGTGGTTGGTGCTTACTGTCACACCATTACTGCCAAACTTCTTCCTGTAGCAATAGGATCTCATTCATTTACCCATTTCAGCTACACTGCAGTCAATGACTCCCTGTGCTCATTCCTTCTTTATAAGTAGTAGTGTCAACATTCCTCCTGGAAAAGAAGCACAATGCTCATGTAGAATTGTTCCTGCTGTGTTGAAGACATGTTTACAATATTTGTTGGAGAGTTTGGCTTAGGAATTTAAGTCATGTGCATAAGTTCTGGCCATCATCCCCACTGTCCCTGCCAATATCCTAAGTACAGTCAGCACTCGCAGACACACAGCTGTCCAGCAGATAAGGCGAGACCCTCTGCATAGCTATTGCCACTAGGGATATTACAAGTCAAAACCAGCATTTCCACACAGGCCAGGAAGCTAAAGTGTTACAAACTCGTTTGTGCATTTTCATCCACAATATTTTTTAAATTAATACTAAGACCCAAGGTAGACTTATTGTTCCTGCTACCATACTCTCTGCTGCTTCTCTGAATCATCTAGTATATCACTACAACTACTCCCTGCAGGCATAAAATTGATCTACATTGAACCTAATTGGCTTAGAATGTTGGCCAGAATCAGAGCATAATATCAACTAGCTGTTTTCTTACCTTGTGTTATTATATTAGGGGCTACAAGGAAGCTGGGAGGGGACTTTTTGCAAGGGCCTGTAACGACAGGACAAGGGGTAATGGGTTTAAATTGAAAGTGGGGAGATTTAGATTGGATATCAAGAAAAAGTTCTTCACCTAGGGGGTGGTGAAGCACTGGCACAGGTTGCCCAGAGAAGCTGTGGATGCCCCATCCCTGGAAGTGTTCAAGGCCAGGCTGGATGAGGCTTTGAGCAACCTGGTCTAGTGGAAGGTGTCCCTGCCCATGGCAGGGGGGGTGGAACTAGATGGTCTTTAAGGTCCCTTCCAACCCAAACCATTCTATGATTCTATGATTCTATGATTTTATGATTAGATTGTAGCAAGGAGCAAACCCCAACCAAGTGTAAGACTTTATTGCTCAGGTATTGTGCAAAAGCATAAAGAAAGAGAGCAGCAATGCTTATCCTAATTTAAGACAATGCCTCAGATGGATCCTGAGTGACCCAATTAATTAAAGGACCTAATTTGGGATCATGATTGCTTTAGGCACTGGCTGTTGTCAAAGGACAGAGACAAGCATCTCTATTGTGGGTTGAGACTATTTTAATTTTCAGTTATCCTGTAGAGGTGCTTTTCTCCCTCCTTAACTTTTAAGTATATTTATGCTTCCAACTTAAACACCTCTGCTAGGTACATAAACATAGGTGAGATGAATCAGGGTTTAAGCAGAGGAGGCCAACTTAATGCCAATAATAAAGCAAGAATAACAGCAGTAGAACTGTGGTTTCTGTTTTACGTATAGTTGTTCTTGATTCTACTGATGATGCCTATGTGAGATATGAATTTTCGAGTGGCGTCCTCACTGAGCTCAGTTTAACCATCCATGAGACTGACTTTCTAAGTATTTCAGCAAAACTGAGTTTTCAGCTAGACAGATTTTTCAACAAAGGTTATTTTTTTTCCCTTTGGTCAGAAAATGTCCATCCATTAGAACTGAAAATTATGGGCTTAAGGTCATTTTTGTTTTATATGTCAGTTCTTTGGCTATCCAGACTGGGAAGACACAGAATGGGAATAAGACTCAATTTTTCACTCTTTATGTAGGTTATCAGGCTACAGCATGTTTGTGCAAGACAGAAACATGTACATAAGCATTGGCTTTTGTTTAGGAAATCCGACAAGATTTGAATCAAAGGACATATCGTGCACCAGAAGCTCAGATGTAAATGGTGGCACACTCATGCAGAGACTTCCATGAAGAGCATGAACAAAGGTACAGCCTAATAAAGAAGCCGACTGAAGTTCATACTGTTCGGGGGCAAATAGGAATCTTGTTAATTAGGAAGGCAAGAGAGGAAATTCAAAGAAAACAGAACAAATTTCTTGGTGAGTAGGAAGACAAGTCATCTGAAGGTAAAATACCTATCATATAATGTAATAGAATTTATACTGGTTATTCTACTAACCTGGATTAGCTATGATCTGCTCGTACACATGGAGTAACTATGCTACAATGGTTAATGGCCCAAAGTTGCAAGTGCTGTTTATGATCCTGCCTATGAAGGAAGCTGTGAGGGGACTTTTACAAGGGTCTGTAGTCACAGGACAAGGGGTAATGGGTTTAAATTGAAAGTGGGGAGGTTTTGATTAGATGTCAGGAAGAAGTTTTTCACGGAGAGTGTGGTGAAGCACTGGAACAGGTTGCCCAGAGAAGCTGTGGATGCCCCATCCCTGGAAGTGTTCAAGGCCAGGCTGGACGAGGCTTTGAGCAACCTGGTCTAGTGGAAGGTGTCCCTGCCCATGACAGGGGGATTGGAACTAGATGGTCTTTAAGGTCCCTTCCAATCCAAACGATTCCATGGTTCTGTAAAACTTAATTAAGCTTTTACTTAATTATGGACTTACGTTACTTAAACAGTCTAATTTTAAGGCTGTTTGAACATTTTGAGGACCATAGAATCATAGAATCAGTTGTTTTAACTGAAAACAACTTTGCACATATAGAAATTCAAGTGGGGTAAATTACATTTAAAAATGGCTGGAAATTGTTTCCTTTAAGGTCATATTTTCATCTTTTTAAAGTTCACCCTGATCCATCAACTAACACCAGTGAGAAGTTGGAGAAGTGACTCATTCTGAGTTACAGTACTGAGGGTTGTTTTATGTACTAACTGCACATTATGGCAAAATTAATTATTTTTAACTCGGTGCTGGGATAACATCCAGATACCTTTATCTCACATCCCTTCTTTCTTCTACCTTGATCTGCAGAAGAAAACTCAGAACCATAAGGTAGCCTAGATCTAGGCCAGAAAAAACAGCATTCCTCTGAAAGCCTGTACACAACGATTTTCATATGTTACATTGAGTCCTCTCTAATCATGGGGGGAACCTCATCACTTATGTTAGGAAAAAGATGATTCTGGGTGTCTACACGGCGGGTGGGAAGGTGCTGAGAAGCAGCCATCTCAGCACATGTAACATGGCGAATGTGTCTGAACAGGTGCCACGCTCAATGATTCCTAGTAGATTCTTCTGAGCTCTCACACTGCGGTTTTCTTTTTTGAGGTTAGTGTCTGTTGGTAAAGCGAGGAAATCAAAGATTTTCTGAAAGCATTTTGGCTACCATTAGCTACAGACATCATTCCCTTTCCTTTTCATTACAAGGAAACAAATCTTCCTCTACAGTTTGCATGTGGTTTGCCAAGCTTATTTATGTCAGCTAATAGCTCCAAGACCATACTCGAGCAAAGCCTATAAACACAACGAACAGTATGAGTCTGTGTAATCAAACCCTGTCTGATGAGGTTCACCTAGCAGATGGCTTAAAAACAAAAAAAACCCAAACCCACAAACAAACAAAAAACCCCAACCCACAGAATTTCAGCACTGTGGTTTGGTGAGTTGAAACACTTGACTTCATAACTTCAAAGTTCTTTCAGTGTGCACATGTGTGTGTGTAGTGGGAAAGAAAGATGTTACATAAATATAGATTATTCTATAAACACACTGAATACAGTAAAACAAATGCAAGTTTATGCAAAATCGTCCTTAACAGAATGCTTTTCCAGTTCACACAAAACATGAAACCCTATATTTGGATACAAAGCATGTTCTGCTGCAAGTTACACTGTAATTTAGGAAGAACATAATTTTGAGATTTACAATTAGGAAATCTATTATAGCCTCAAGTACTGAATCTCAAAAAAAAAATTTTTCAGCAATGAAATGCAAGTGATTTAACACCACTGATCATGTGGTACAAAATGCATTCAGTTGACTTTTAATAGGCAAAGATATAATTAAAGGAAATTATATACAATCTTTCTGTTTAATACATCTATATATGCATACACACAATAGGCAGCTTGATAACTCTAACTTCTAGCTATTGCTAGAAAATTATGGCACAAATAACTGCTTATTTGACACATAATGAGAAAACTTTGTGCTTATACAGTGATTTCATTCCAAAACCTTTCTAAACTGTGCCAGGCAGTGCATCTATTTTACTGCGGAAGATGATAAGAATTTCATAAAATGCTGTAAGGCTTGAGGTAAGAAGCAAGCAAGTGACCACCACAAAGTAATGTCAGAAGCTGTGACAGAGCCAAGGAGAAAGAAATTAATGAAGAGACCACAGAGGCATAAGAAACATCAAACATCTGTCTAAACACTTTTATCCATCAAACTTATAAAAACCTACTCCCAATTACAAGAATTCAGCCAACTCCCTATAAAGCCATCCTCGTTCTATCAATTAATTAACTATTTAATTAATTAGTTATACTGGTACTGGCTTTTGTTACTCATTTAGTAATTGGTATTAAACTGTTGTTAATTACGTTGGTTAATTTTACTGGAAAATCCTGTAGATTTGATGGTGTCCATCAGGTAGTGACTGAGTTCAGCTTTACAAATCATTTTGCACCCTCCATGTGACAATTACTGCTAGGCTGTTCTTCTGTAGTTTGTTTATGACAGTGCCAAATGGGACTGTGTGAAAGTGCTTACTAATGTCAAGATATATCAAATCTATAGCTTCTCCCTTGTCCACTAGGCAATTACCCTGCCACAGAAAGAACTTGGATTGATTTGATGTGACTTTTTTTTCTTGACAAATCCATGTCAGCTACTGCCTATCACCTTATCCGCAGGGTGCATCCAAACTAATTAACAAGCTGTTCCACAATGTTTCTGGTATTGAGGCTAAGCTGATGGACCTAGGTCTTCCCTCTAACCTCTTTTTAAAAATAGGTACAATATCTGTCCTTCCTCATTCTTTAGGGAATTCACCTGTTTTCCATATGTTTTTAATCACCAGTGTCTGCCAGATTTTGTCTGCTTCTTTGAGTACATAATATGAATACATCTAACTAACCTTAATATTAACTGTTTTAAGCCTTTGTCTATAATTAATCTCCAAATAATTTTTTTTTTAAATCTGACTTTAGATTTAAAAATCCACATGTAATTTCTGTATAATATTAACAGCCAGAGCACATAACACCTTTCACAAATCATTGAATGCTCTGAACATTGCATTTAGATGACAGTTTTGTAATTCTTAAGGGAGGTCAAATCTAGAGGACTCAAAGACCCAGGGGATTTCTCCTCTCTAGTGTGTTTGCTCCTGCTCCCAAGCATATGTGCTGCCAGCAGCAAGGCTAAGTGTGTATTATCAGGATTCAGATACACACACAATGCACAAACACCTGAATAATACACATGCACACATGCATCCAGTGATACAGATTGACAGAAAGAGAGTAGTGCCTTTACTGACAGCCATTAATGCACCAGCAGAACTTTCATGACAGTGAACAGGACTGAGGGCTGATCCTCTGTCTCCTCTTCAGGATCAGGGCTCGCTCACAAACATAATTGTCTTTCCCAACCCTTGGGCACAGGCACATCTGCAGGTCCCTTGAGCCCTGGCTCTGTGGGCATTTCCAGAATAAACACTTAGACACAGCCCCAGCCTTGGGTCCAGCCAAGTTCAGTCTCCTGCTTGCAGGCTGGTCCTGCAAGAGGTTCATTAGCAAATCACACACACACATTAGAGAGCAATGTTACACAGGGAGGAGACAGGGAGAGTTTAACAAGATGGGAGAGACGGCAACAACTGGGCGCATGGCTTCATCAGTGTATGAGGTTTGCACGGCAAGGTTTTGGCAGCACAGGGGCTACAGGGGTGGCTTCTGCAAGAAGCTGCTAGACAGAGTTAATGACAGGTGGCTCCAAGACAGACCTGCTGCTAGCCAAGGCTAAGCCCATCAATGACGGTGGTAGTGCCTCTGGGATAGCAGGTTTAAGGTGGAAAAGGAAGGATGGGTGGGAGGGGGGCAGAAAAAAACAGTGAAACTGCAGACAGGAGAGAGGAGTGAGAATATGTGAGAGAAACAGCTCTACAGATGCCCAAGTCAGTGGAGAAGGAGGGGGAGGAGGTGCTCCAGACACCAAAGCAGAGATTCCCCATCAGCCCGTGGTGCAGCCCATGGGGAGGCCGGCTGTGCCCTGCAGCCATGGAGGGTCACAAGGGAGCAGAGACCCACCTGCAGCCCGGGAGGGCCCCACGCTGGAGTAGGTGGATGCCTTTACATTATATTAACATTATATTATATAGCTTTAGATTGTATTTTCTCTCCCCTGCCCAGCTGAGCAGGGGATTGATAGAGCGGCTTTGATGGGCACCTGGCCTGCAGTCAAGGTCAACCCACTACAACCAGATGGATATTTGGACCAAGAGCCTGCTTACATAGGACTGGCCTCTCTCATCCCCTCCTTTCAATTTTCCCACACCCACTTCGATCTTTCTCTTTTCCCAACTTCAGCTCCTTCCCTAAGCCTCCCATAAAAAGTTTCATATTTCCATAATTCCCTTTGAATATCCTACAATTTTTCTTCCCTGAGACCCATTATGATCCTGTTTCCTCCCTGTTATCAGTTTCTAAGCTTTCTGAGGCCATGCACCAGTGATTCCTTCACTGATCTGTGACCTCTGGCCTTTGATATTGTCTCTGTTATCTCCCACTTGTTGAAGTTTCTGCATTTAGGCATATTTCAGTTGTTTTTCCTCTGGCTTTTGGAGTTTTTGTTTGTCTGTTGGTTTATGTTGAATATCTGTTACTGAGATATCCTCATAAGCCATATGTTCTTCAATTCCAGGTATCAACAAGCCTTTAACTTTATATCTTTGTACTAATGTAATGACAGAGATACCAATTTTTCAGGAATTTATTTTTTGATTCCTGGCTCTATGACGGTTGTGTGATCAACGTTCTTTCTACAAGGACATAATTAGTTCTAGTAATTAAGGCTTGTTATATTTTTAATGTGATGTTATTAAATATTAAAAATCAGAAATAATTTAAAAACTATATTTGGAAGACTTGAT
Organism: Eurypyga helias; assembly: GCF_000690775.1. NCBI lineage: Eukaryota > Metazoa > Chordata > Aves > Eurypygiformes > Eurypygidae > Eurypyga > Eurypyga helias. The sequence continues at coordinate 28,516 of NW_010251822.1, read as the reverse complement.
ACAAGACAACTTGTCTTTTTTATTAAAATTGCCTGACTATCTACCTATTTTTATTTATTTATTTAAAGTTTTTTCTGTTATTTGAATAAACCTCTAGTCTGCCACTGCTATCTAGTTAGGTAACACCTTGAAGACTTTTAAAATAACTTGAAGAACTTGATATGGATCACTTTTTCATTCTGTTCCTATTTGTTTCACACTGAGTCATATTGCTTCAAGAAGTACCAGATCTCTGTTTTGAGTAACTCTACTAGATAAATGGAAAGAAATTAAGAGAATAAATCGAGATAGCAACATGCCAGAGCAGAGACGTGAGAAATACTATTTATCACTAGGATATGTTTTTTTTAACTGAAAGCACACTAACGAGCAGATCCAAAGTATGTAACTTCAGCTATCACTAGTCAACTAAACAGACGCTGTGCATGTCTCTTCAGCCCCCTGTCCTCTGAAACATGTCAAAATGGGCTTTCATTATTTTTCTTCTATTTGTCACATATTTTGTGGGTAAGAAAAACATTATATGAAGAAATTCTAGGGCCATGTGAAGCCCTGTATAGAAGGGAGAATGGGTATAGGAGAGTTCAGCACAGCTGAGGTACAGCCCACACTGGTGAGTTAATGAGGTGCCATAGAAGGCTATAATGTCTTCTTAGGCATCTTCTTTAGCATCTCATTAGTCACATTTGAGTCACATCTCTGGAGGTATTTAAAAGACATCTGGACATGGCACTTAAGGATGTGGTTTACTGGCAGACTTGGTAGTGTTAGGTTAGCAGTTGGGCTTGATGATCATAAGGGTCTTTTCCAACATAAATGATTCTATAATTCTATTCTTTTCAGAATATAGTAGCTTTCTTCTAGATGAAAAACAATTTTTCTATCAAAAACCATATAAACAATGAGGATTCACTAAAAATAAAATAGTAATAGATATGATTACTGGAATCCAAACTTGACAACTTCTTGATTCGATATATACTGCAAGTGTGACAGGGCCTGAAGGGAAAGTCATCATAGAGACACAGAATGGTATAGGTTGGAAGGGACCTTAAAGATCATCTAATTCCAACTCCCCTGTCATGGGTAAGGACCCCTTCCACTAGACCAGGTTGCTCAAAGCCTCATCCAGCCTGGCCTTGAACACTTCCAGGGATGGGGCATCCACAGCTTCTCTGGGCAACTTGTTTCAGTGCTTCCCCACCCTCTCCATTAAGAATTTCTTCCCTACATCCAGTCTAAATCTACCCACTTTCAATTTAAGCCATTACTCCGTTTCCTGTCACTACATGTCTTTATAAAAAGTCCCTTTCTAGCTTTTTTGTAGGCCACTTCAGGTATTGGAAGTCCTATAAGGTCTCCCTGGAGCCTTGTCTTCTCCAGGCTGAACAACCCCAATTCTCTCAGCTGTCTCCCATATGTTAGGTGTTCTAGCCCTCTGATGATCTGTGTGGCCTCCTCTGAACTCTCTCCAACTAGTCTAAATCCTTCTTATGTCGAGGGCTCCACAGCTGGACGCAGCACTCCAGGTGGGGTCTCACAAGAGCAGCGTACTGGGGGCAGAATACCCTCCCTAGACCTGCTGGCCACACTTCTCCTGATACAGCCCAGGATACGGGTGGCTTTCTGGGCTGCCAGCACATACTGCTGGCTCATGTCCAGATTTGCGTCCCCCAGTCCCCCCAAGTCCTTTTCCTCAGGGCTGTTGTCAAGCCACTGAGCTGTCTCAAGCTATTAAGTCTTATAAATATTTGGAACTTCTGATGTCATGTTCCTGATAGCTATTCTTTCTAAAATCATACTAATTATTTTTACATATCCATAGTGAGTGATTCACCCCTTTTATCCAACAGACTTCTCAGTTTAGAGTCAGTATGAAAACTCTGCTGGTCCTTATGACTCAAAACAACCTGGGGAACCTAGGATTTGTCTTACCTTAAATTCACTATCCGGACATTAGGCATCACACCAAAGAGATTTGTGCAAGCTTTCTCAATTGCCGAGGGAGACAGGTACATCCTAAGGACATCTTCTCCTATCTATCTCAGACAGAATCTTAGCAGTTGATAAATTAGTTTCTGGAGGTGTCTCTCTCCCTGCATGGGCTATAGATGGAGTTTTATCAACTAGCCTAGACAAGGTGCTTAACTTTCAGAAAGTTAAAGTTAAGTAAAATCAATCTAGTCTGCGACTAACAATCAAAAATTTTTATTTACTGGATTACTTAATTCATTGGGAAATTTTAGGCTCATTTTTAACAATTATAAATGGTAGAGCTAACTAGTTTTTTATCATATCAATATGAATGTTTTTTCTAGTTCAGATTTTGGAGATGTAATAATTACTTTTCAAATCTGCAAATTTTAAATGCAAATTTTACTCTAGTTTATGTTGTTTTCACAGGCGGGTGCATCATGCTATTAATATTAGTAGTGCTACTGAAAGTGTAAATGAGAGTATAAATTTGTAATTTCAGTAGCAGAGACATCGAAGGTACTTTTATTCTTGCTCCTTATATTGTCAACTTTGACACCTATTTCCCTACCCTTTTTTTTTCCTCCTCTTCATGTTTGCTTTTCTCATTTGAAGAAACTTACATTTTTATCTTATCACATCATAAAAAAGAGAAATAAAGGAGTTTGAAGAAAAAAGTTCATTGATTTCTATGAAGATTTACTCGTCTGTACTAAGTACTAGCTCATACTCAGTTTCATATTCTTCTTCATGTCCTTACTGATGCATGTCATTATTATTGGCATTTATTGAAGAAAAACCTGTCAGTTAAGTTTCATTCCTCTGTCTGTGTGGGCTTGTTTAAAATGAGATCCACATTGTTAATGTTCATTCAGTTTTCAACTTTTTCTGAGGACTCATAGGTTGATTTGAAGACAAAAATGACAGATTGAAACACTTGTTAAAAATTTTTCATGATTCATAACCTCACATAAATTTAGTATAAATATGATTTTCATGTTTCTATTTCTTAGAAAAAACATGCAAAATCAGCTTCATAAGAATTGTATGAAATTGCCTGATTAAAAAAAAAACCCAACAACAACAACAAAAAAACCCACATCACTGGATTCTAAATCCATCTTATCTGATTACTCACTGTGTGGTTAGGATTGGAAATACCTGCCAACTATCATTCTTACCCTGTTAAGAGTATGCAGCCTGCTGCCACTGTCATTTTTCTACGCATCTTTCCATTCTGTCTCACTTCCACTTGCAAATAATGAACCAAATCATCTTCATTGTAAAGGAGAGCAGCTCCACTGAAGTAGAAGCATCATTTATAAGCTTTAATAAGCATTTAAAGAGAGTTTATGGACTTACAAGGCTGGAGTGCAGTCTTAGAGTTGACAAGGTGACTTTAAAAATCTGCTAATTTTCTGTTTCAAGATGGTGAAATGCATGACTTTGATGTCACTAAATGATGGTGAAAGAAGATATTATGTACAGACAGTGGACACATCCAGCCATTGATGGGTACTGGGATATGAATTAGAGCTACACATTATAAATTCTTGAATATTTATTACCAAATGGTCCTTTGGAAATCCTCCTGGGGCTGTCTCACAGCAGTGGTCACACTCATCAAAATGAATAATTAATGATTCCCCTCCTAGAAACCCAGCAGGACTGATAGCTTTGTGAAGCTTTTATTTGGGAAAAAAAAAAACAGCCCAAAATTACAGGCATAGGAAAAAGTACAAGAAATTCTAATAAGGGGGGAAAAAAGTATTAATTAATTAAATATCTTGCAAAATAGACAGTATACAAAAAATGTTGAAATAGTTGGCTATTTGTTATAGCAGATGCTCAGAGGATGCTTACCTCTAAAAACCAGCCACCCACCTGAGCTGAATCATGGTAAGCCTGAGTGCTCCAGGCCTAATTCATGCTTTAGTCATGACCCAGTTGATAACCTAAATCTCTCCCTATGTTACCAACGGAGCTAGTTTCTGTTGGCTTTCTCAGAGTGTACTCAACATAGTTTTGTTCCACAAAAAACAACATAGTTTTGCTCCACAAAAAAGCAAAGCTGGGAACATCCCCTATCCCTTTCTTGATCACTTTTATCTAGGAACACATGGGAAAAGCATTCACTTGTGTTATGAGGGTTAGCTGTTCTGGTCCTAGAATATATGCTGTGGTAGTGCCTTGATCTCCACACTGAGTTGGAATCTAGGAAAAGGAAGTGCTTTTGCCTTTTTTTTTTTTTTTTTAGTGAAAGTAAAATCATTCCACTTTACATGGGATCGATGAACAGTCATTTGGCACAGAAGACTGAATGAGTGTGATTGTAATGGTTGATGCATTCATCTGGGAGACAGAAGGGACCAGGTTCTCCACTTTGTGAATACTTTAATATTCAGTATTGATTAATGAGGGGCCTCCAGGTCTCTCTTTTCCTTCCCAAAGTCTCTAACTACTAGGCTCTAGAGTAAGGTTTAACTTTCTAGCTTATAAGTCGAAACATGGAACAATTTTAACTACATGGAATGAGATGATTTCTGCTTCAACCCTCAGAACTGAAGAGCATCTCATGAAGAGTCCTACTTCCAGCCAAAGACGAAGCATTTCATCTTGCAGGTGGGATTAAGCACATAGTGCTGGTTTTAGTGCTAATTGTGATCTAAGGGATGAACCTGTTGGCTTCCCCAGCATTCAGATGACTAACTCACAGTATGAGCTACCTGTAAGCTAAAGAGGTAGCCAAAACACCTAAATCTGTGCTGTCATTAGGCACTTCAGTTTAAAATTAAGCACGGCAATAATCAGAACTGTCCTTTTATTGATCTACTCCAATTTGAACTTTTCAAAAAGGAGAGGGGGAATAGTCTTTTGTATTTGATTGCAGAAACAACTTTTTTCTCCCTTTTTTTTTTTAATATTAAAAAATTTAAATTACAGAATAATCCACCTGAAGTCTGCTTTCTGATTATCCATGGTGTTTTTAAGGTGCTCTTAAGACAAAACATGACAAAGAAAGTATATCCGACATGATACAGAAATCTCAAAGCATGTTATAATCAACAGCTTGTTGTTTCCTGAACAAGACAGAAAGAGTTATTCCATTAAAAGTAAGTTGATGGATAGAAATTTCAGCTGTGGCATCTAGCAGATAGATAACTTAATGGAAGAAGATAACATCCATAACTATCTGATTTATGCACAGGAAAACAAAAATGCTCAGCTCGTGCCCTGAAATAATTGGCTGCAATGATACAAAACCACCACAAGGCGGAGAGAGACAGAGCAGGATTATATAGGAGTCCTGATATAAAAGCGAATTTAAAATTATACAGTATTCCCCACTGGATTTTTGTTCTGAAGGAGAAGACATTGGCTTAGTCAACAGTTGTTGCATGATGGTTATTGATTTGACTGGATGATTTTGTCTTAAGGCCAACCTCTGTCAAAAACAAATGCATGGGCTGCTTAAAGAAACTGCTAGGAGCATGCAATGGCAGCTAGAAATATGCCAACAGGCAGATTTATCTAAAGAAATGATTAATGGAGACTGCAAAGACCTTGTAAGAAAATAACTTTTAGTTTTAGAAATGCAATGGTTCTGCAAAGAACAAAACAAGTGCCTGTCCTTTACTCTTTACTGGATTTATTTTCTCTTTATTTTATTCTTCACACAGAAAATATGCCAGAGACCTTTATTAATAGAGAAGGAGCAAAAGGCACAAGTTATATAGCTGACTCAGGACAACCTAGATCTTCCTTCATACTGGGGGATTTCAAATTCTGTGGGAAAAATAATCATCATTAAAGCGTAAAGTTGTTTTAATACAGCTACACCAGGGGATTTTCTGTATTCAGCCCTAATGAAGAAATAAAAGTGCCTAGGGAATTGTTACAAATCCACCAAAGAATATGTTTACTTGCCATACATTTTTATATCATTTTCCAGGCTTCAGATACAATTCATTTAAGATGTTGGATATTTAAACTTCGGTACATTTATTGTTTTGCAACATACTGTGTCTTAAGGTGGCTGTCAAACTACATATATTATTTAGTCCACGAATAGCATGAGTGGCCCTAGTAAAAACAGAATCATATAATTTCCATTTTAACAAAACTAGTTAATAAATACCTCCACAATCTACATGCATATTCATTCCTAGTAGATATGAGCCTGTATCTTACATAGGTAATTGTTATTTCATTTACAAATACAATTATTTTTTAATTTTGATTCCTGTGGGAATACGGGTCATATTATCATGATATTTCGGTATGTATATCTGTATGTCTGTAAGTTCTTAGCAGTTTTTGAAGACATTGATGATTTCACCTGCGTCGATGTTCAAATGTGTTGTGTGCCTACACAGCTCATGAAAACGGACAAGTAAAAATGTCTCCATGGAAAGAAAGGATCTGTCATGAGCCCAATACATAAGACACTGGAGAATCAATACAAGAAAGCTCTATTACAAATTACCTAGATTTGAAGAAAGATACAGGTAGACCTCAGACCCTATTAGAAATGAGAGAATCTATTCCTCAGTCCAGGTTCTTCTGTCATGTGTAATTCCTACTGTCAAAAAAAGGTAAGGACCCTTACCCTTCAATACTGCTGACATTTATAAAGCCATAGCCTCTCCCCTTGCTCCACCATTCTCTGAAGCCTAAGAACATGTGGATTCCAGTGGCAGCTGTAATTTCTTTCATTTTTAAAGGCAGTCAACCATGAGATAAAAAACCATAGCATGCAATGCTTAATCAGTTGATAACGGAACTTTTTGTTTAGTGCACGAGTCTGCTTTTCATTGCATATCACTTGTGCTACTTCAGTAGCAGCGACCACCTAAGACAGCTGCTTCTAAACTATGGGAAAATCATCATAGATTTTGCTAAAGACAGTAAAAGCATGTAGAATCATCATATCAAAACAATCAGCTCACAGACTGGCTAAGAAGGGAAAGTATTGGAAAGATTTTTTTAACACTGAGAAAAACCCTTTATATGTCATATGAAGGAACATATAGAACATACTAATCACATCACACATATGATGATGTTATGTAGAAGAACAGCCACATATGTCTCTTGCATTGACTTTGTTATCCTTTTCACTAGGAAGCTCTTTATCAGCCATTATTGCAATAATGAATCTTTCCAATGTTTTTCATATATCTAAACCTCAGATTAATTGTCTCTAAACAACATCCTTGGAAGGATCTAGATCTTAGAAATCATATTTTTTTCCTAATCAGCTATCACTTTCAATTACTTATTTTTTTCAAAAATAAGATCTTAAATGTTATTTAAATCCTTCGCTAATCAAGAAATTTTAAAAATATTCATCAGCTCAATTAGACTCAGTTTAGGATATTTTTGGTATTTTTCTTGATAATATTTCTTACTTAATTTTAGTGTGGAGTGGTTTCTGCATATCAGTGAATTACATCTGTTAGAAATACAAAAAGGCCCTAACACCTTTTCAACTATCTCTATGTCAAGTGAATTGTCAAGTGAATTTCACTTATTCCCCTTAAGACCATTTTGTACAGTCTAGATTTACAAATCAGACAGTCTTTGATACTTACTTCAGCATTCACTGATTCTAATTGACAAACCATGAAATATTCTTTGAATGTCTTTCTCTGTCTAATCTCATCCTGGTTGATATCTGTTTCTATCCAAAAGATATATACAATCATTCCTTCATAGCAAAAGATGAGTAAGAAAGGGAAAATTAAAAGTTCTAGCAGACATTCTTAAATATTTTAGTCCCTCTCTCCTTTTCTCTACTGATCTCTGGGACATTCCCACCACTGTTCTGACTGTTTTCCTCCCATTTCCCGTGTGTGGGAAGAACTGTCTGGAAAACCAACTGGTATCTAAATATTTAAAAGCCTGCCTTGCCACAGGAAGTGAGTCGAGACCCAGGGAGAGAAAAGGCTGGTGTTGCAGATGTTTCCTTACACCTTTCTGTATCAGCTCCATCTTTGTATAGGGTAGGACTCAAGGAACGACACAAGAAGCATGTTGCTCTGAAACATGTGGACAAAGCATGGGCCAGGTGGAAAAATGACCTTTCACTTCCTTGAAAAATGTTATGCTCTTCACATTATCGTCAGAGAGAAAAGACAGAAGGAGGTGGGCAGGCAGAAAAGAGATAAAGGAAAAGACAAAGGACTCATAAAAGTTTTCTGTGCTTCTTCATAGTGTTATACCTAAGTACCCATCCTGGGCCCACCACCAAACTAAGTGCTAATATTCTCAGAAAAAACTTTGCTATAAAAGGTCTATAGAGAAGCTTAGATCTAGTAACTAATGTAAAATCAGTTTTCTTAGTCTGGGTAAGTCTAGGCTTTGTTTTTTCATTGTAGGGGTTATACTCTTAAAAATGTCATGGACTTCACAAAGACCTTCCTAAAGAGCAGATTCCTGTTCTTCAGACAAACCAGGTGCCTTTTTTGAAACAAATGCAAATATATTTTGTTCTCTCCACATGTGCTTTTATCAACTCACCTTCAAAACACACAGTCAAATAAATAAATATCCCTTTTTCTGAGACTTATCAAGCAAAGAGTTACTATTTAACCTCTAGCTCAATGTGGCATCTTTCCTAGTATATTTATGCTTAACCACTCACACTTGGAAGTATTTATTATAACTTTTTTTGTGGCAATCTCATGTGGTGTAGGATCCATAAAAGTTATGAATTTTGTACTGCTCTTTTTTTTACCACGGTGGAGACACTGCAAAAAAGTGATTGAATATAATAACTTGGAGGTATACACATGCATTGCTATAGCATTTTTTATATATTCAGGAGAATTTGCAACCAGCTAGCTTGTGTTCTGGCAGCAAGAAGATGCTGGAGAAACAGCAGATCAAAGCAGGTTTCAAATGAGTCCAAGAAGCAACACAAATTATTCCACTCTAATCTTTCATTGGCTGTACCTGACTTTCTAGTCCTACGCTCATGTAAAGGTCTCTGGTGAATTTGTTGTCCTTTAACTTGTTTTAAATCACATACCTTAAGTATTTACTGTTTGAATCTATTGAAATAAGCTGTGAAAATTACAACATAGAGGATCTGATTTTATTATTATAATTTTTGTGTTTCAAGCATGACGAAACCATGTGGACTGTCCACTTGTTCCTCTTTTTACCTTCAGGAAAAAGTGAAATTACAACAGTATGAAATTATTATTGGAGATTCTAGCTTGTTTTAATTGTTCATAATTGTGAATTGTTCATAAGGTGTAAAGATAACCAGCAATTTAATTGGTATTTCAAGCAAGATATTTAGATATGAGTGCAGCTAAATAACCTCTTTTTTTTCTGTATCCATATTTATTAACCTGGATTGCAGGAAAATTCAATTTCCAATAGCCTTTCTCATGTGTAGCCTTCACAGAGACTGAAGTCCATAAAGAAGAAATTATAGAGCAATCTGGAAATTCAGCTGCAATAAACCAACAGAACTGGATGATATTTACCAGACAGTCTAGAAGAAATAAAGTATGAAGTGGTAGTGAAACTGGCATTTACATTATATAGCCTTAAAAATAAGGAGTATTCCCAGAAATGGAAAGCTCTTTCTAAGCTATCTCTTTCCTAGGAGAGACAGACAGGTGAGGATGGAGGATCAGAACACGTGCATTTTAGTGCTGTGTTTCCTAGTTTTCTTATTTCTGTAGGCATTGTGGGTTGAGTGGCATCCTGTATTTGCAAAGCCTGGATTCCACCTCCTGTTTCAATCCATATTCTCTTATGTGCCCTCTAAATGTGGAACAACATCCAAACCAGACAGTCACACACAACTAGACGTCACAGGAAATGACAAAGAAAAGTTCACTGCCTAGCTCATATATCTGTTCTGAAAAATTTGGTGATGGGTTATGGAAATAAAAGTCAGTGAAGAGGATGTATTTACTGCTTTGCTCTGCACAGAGCTGGTGTGTGAAGATATATGATAAACATGTAACTGAAGTCCCACCAGTATTTGCAAAAGTTGGGAATTTTTAGGTTAAGTACATGACCACATAGAAACACACAGAAAAGTCATTCCCCACTCATGCTTCATGACTCATGGAGATTTATCAGAGACAGGTTTCTGGAGGTACCCCTGGAAATGCTGGAATATCCCAGAGTGGAGCAGACTTCACTGCTATAGACACAATCTATATGGTTCATTAAAAAGTCAAGATAATCTGTATCACAGGGGAAATTAATACATTTGGGAGTTGCATTTTTATTGACCTTTTTTTGGATATAATTTCACTGACAAGTATTTGTTAATATTGAAGGAATGAAGTTGTTCAAGTTGTATTAAATTTTGAAAGCTTTCAATATATTCTCCAAATTCTTGTGAAGCAGAAATAGTCCTAATTAGCAGAATTGTTGGCACAATTTCTCAATGGAGATCTCAGAGATAGAGAGAATGTTCTTAAAGAAAGCTGGTGCTTCAACGTGTTTATATACTTGTTTAATTTTAACTACTAAAATTTTAACCCTATCTATGAGTCAAAAGCTGTATAAGGAGAAGTTTTGCTGGATCAAAGGTAGTTTACTAGTATCCTGAAGAACCTAGAATGCTAAAAGATTTCAGAGATTTCTCTCTCAGAAAGAATTTATCCACAGCCTGCTGGGCCATATATACCTGCAGGAAAACCTAAACAATCAAATCCATATGTGTGATCTTTTTTCTTTTAATAATTATTAAAAAGTAGGGTGGTTTCACACCTTAAGTAGTCTCTTTTCTTGTGTTTAATGGTGTTTAGTGTATTTTCTTAAAACTGGTTATTCACATTCCTAAAAGTGTCTTGTTAATAACAGCACAGGTTTGGAGGATTTGTGGAGTAAAGAGAATTTTTTTCTTACCTCCTTCACACCATGCAGCATGACATTGGTATATTACTCTGCCTGGTTTCCACCGAGCTCCTCAGACATCCCCATGTCTGCCATTGCAGCATGAAACAAGGCCAGAATTTAAGTTCCTGATGTTTTACTTATAATTTGGTGCCCTGTCAACAGTAAGATTCTAAAAGGCAAAATGCTCTTGTTCTGTGCTACAAGATGCACGTATTGTCAATTCCATAAGAATGTGTGAGCACAGGTATCTTCAGAATATTACCACACTGAAAACATTCAAAAATAGTCTGATTTGGAGAGTCTAACATTAAAGATATAGTCTAAGACTTACAAGTTCATCTAAACCATAGAAATCTCCAGGATTTTTGGAAAAACGTGGCTAAAATTACAGTCACAATTTTAACACTATTAAAGCAAAAATGCAAGTCTCATGCCAGGTATTTTTAATTCCTAATGCTAAATTCTAGTTCAAATCTAATTCAAACTTTCCTGGTTCATCCATTCTAACATAACCCCTAGAAAGTAAAGCAACAACATGCATTAGAGGATTAATATTGAAAGCCTATTAAGAGAGCGGTCTCCCACTTAAAAAACAATTTAGTGTTTCATAACCGGAATTGGAGTTAGTAACATTTGCCATTGGGAATGAGCTTATGTTTCTATAAATCTAATTTCAACATACAAAATATGCATCTCTCTCTATCTGAAATGCAAATAAGTTATGCAATGTAAGCTCTGAATGTAATGAAAAGATGTTTTGAAGTCTTAATAATAATTATATTCCAGAGCTTCAAATAAAGCTTTACGTGTGCAGTTTTGTGCAGAACTTAACTCAAAACTATTTCAGATTTCTTTCAGGTCATCAGTATTGCTGTTTTCCATGGTGGAGGACTTCTGTTTTCCTTTGTTTTGGTTCAACCATTTCAACCATGAAACTCAACCATTTGCCATTTGGTGTGGACTCAAAAGCCACTTGAAACTAAAACTTCTTGTGGTTTCCATTCAAATCAACCTCAAGCTTATGACCTTAGCCTTCTTTCAGAGGAGACATTTTTGGAAACAAAGGTAGTTACTAATATAAATGCCTAGCTAGATCCAGAAATTCATGATAAAATTACCAGTCCACCATGTCTTTAAAACACTTTGGACCACTGTAATGCCATGAACTCACACATTCTATTCATAAAATTAGGGCTTTTATAGCAGAGTCAATATCAGTAAGGTTAATTTTTTTTTTTCAGGCACTATGTGCTGTTTTGGCTGAGGTAGAGTTAATTTTCTTCATAGTAGCTGGTATGGGACTCTGTTTTCGATTTGTGCTGAAAGCAGGGTTGACACGACGGAGATGTTTTCATTATTGCTGAGCAGTGCTTACACAGAGTCAAGGCATTTTTTCTCCTCACACCACCCACCAGCGAGTAGGCTGGGAATGCACAAGATGCTGGGAGGGGACACAGCCAGGACAGCTGACTCCAGATGACCAAAGGGATATTCCTTACCATATGACATCATGCTCAACATATAAAGCTGGGGGAAGAAGAAGGAAGGGGGGAATATTTGGAGTTGTAACATTTTGTCTTCCCAAGTAACTGTTACATGTGGACCCCTACTTTCACGGAGATGGCTGTACACCTGCCTGCCAATAGGAAGTGGTGAATTAATTCCTGTTGTGCTTTGCTTGCATGCACAGCTTTCGCTTTACACATTGAACTATCTCTCAACCCACGAGTTTTACTCTTCTGACTCTCTCCCCCATTCTGCAGCAGTGTGCAGAGCTGTGTGGTCTTATTTGCTCACTGGGGTTAAACCATGACACACTGAAGGGAGCCCTAGGCAGATGGTAGGAAATCAAGCAGGTACTAACTTTTCCTAGTAATTTTGTCCAAAGCATAGCCTACAAATAAATTCCTGGAGATAAAATCTTAGATTTGTTTTGGTTTGGGGTATTATTGATTTTATTTTACAGTTCTGTCTATTTTGACTCTTCTCTATTTCTATTTAACTTGAGTCTAATTCTTCAGAAGTATGCACAGGGACTACTCATTTCTATCTGCAAATATTAGGATTTCAATGAGAGTTTCACCCATTCTTTATCGTTTTTCCCCTACATACTATACACTCTACTGGATTCAAAGCAATGGAAAATTAGTGCTTGTATGATTTATGCTTGTCCTCTGGTGTAGCTCTTTGGCTACTGACGGAGAGATGCCAATTTAGCCTGCTGAGGATCTGACTTCCTGCAGTCATCAAGGAGGTAACCGTAAGCAGGATGACTTTCAGGAAGAACTGTAACCATTCATCATTTAAGGATGTCTTTGCAAGATTAAAACAGGAAGAATGCATCATTTTAACCTTTATTTTTTTTCCAATCTCTAATATCTGTACTTCTCTGTCTCTCTGCATATAAACACATATACATGCATACATATCCAATATACTTATAAACAAATATCATGCCTGCAATGATTTAAAAATACTGACATGAGTGACAGCTCCAGAGGGGAAAAACAAAGAAAGAGACTGAAAAAGTCTGTAACCTGAATCCCCATATAAACTTATAGTAAAATCGAAAACAGTGAGGGAGATTCTCTGGAGAATAACAGTAGAGTATGGAATGAGCAGGTTATACAACAACTTTTTCACTACTTTAATGTGCTACACTGTCTTAGCATCTACATACTATTTTTCTTACGTGTTTCCTCTAGTGAGTGATTATTCAAATAATTTGTCTAAATAACAAACATTGCAGACTATTAGGAACACTAACACAAAACAACTCATCATTTTACATTACTTCTACATAGAAGAGAAAACCATGATAGACTTAAAAACTTGGTTATTTCTTAATTGTGATTTTAGTTTTTCTTTTTTTATGCAAATATTATACACTATGAGGCCAAACAATTAATCAAAGCAGTGTCTGATGGCAAAAGAAAGATCAGTCACCAGAAAAAGAAAGGTATGAAGGAAAAAGAGCTTGATAAAGAGAGGCCAGCTCTTCATCTTTTTCTCTTTGGTCTCCATATGAAATAGAAAAAATGAATAATTTTTTAAAGGTTTATATGAATCAATAAGAGAACAAAGAGTAAAATGACAAAGTCTCAAAGCAAATTACAGTAATTATAAAATATTAAACAGATTAAAATAAAGAGAAAAAAATAAAGTTCCAACTCTTTGAGGTATATATGCCAAGGCCCATGCTCAGATTTAACCACAGGACCATGTGAAAAAAGTGTGTAATCATTTTAAACAAGTTTGGTTTAATCCTCAGTAGTCATGTGTCCCCTTCTCAAATGGCATACAATAGCTGACATCCCTAGTGGATTCCTGCTCTGCTGAGAATGAGAACAGATTGAATGCAGACGAAGATCAAACCAGGCTCTAGAAGTGGTGGGTGAAGGTTAGAAAATGTAGACAGAGCAGTGCAGGAGAGCAACAAAGCTGTTGTACATGCTGCCAGGCAAAGGTTTTATACGCTCGGTGTGAGACTTATTGGTATTTACTTCACAAGCAGAATTGTGAATTGCAAAACAAAGCATACCCCAGAGACACTGTAAAGGAAAACTTTCAAAATTGAATATGCCTGGAAAAGAAAAAGAAGAATGATTCAATGGGGAAAGCACTAAGCTTGATATATCTGATCCCAGTTCTATGCTCAGTCACAGACTTTGTTGCTTCATCAGACCAAACACAAGGAATGGATTCTTGAGAGACATATCTAGATACAAAAAGTTACGGAATCTGCATATGAAACTTGCAGTATCAACATTTGTCTCACTGGATGCGTATAGAAGTGTCTAAATCCTTAGAAAAACTTCTGCATGTCTTTCAGTAGATTTTCCAAACTGTTGCACAGCTAATAATAATCACAGATTGTCGATCTGTACTTTCTCTGCTACCTCCACCCACTCCAAAACAACACCACAGGACACATCACCTTCATTGACTCCGTGGAGGTCAGGGTCCAATTACACATTCCTTCCCTTCCTAAAGGGATGTTCTTCCAAGTCTGAGCTGAATGCCTTAGCTATCAGCTTTTTTGTTACTGTAATGAGAAACTGACATTTCTTGTGCAGGAGATTCTAGGAATTAAAATGCTTGTTTTAGAAAGGAGAATTAGGGAAGATGTGAGATTCTGTACGTGAGACAGATGGATCTGGGGTTTGTCCTCCACTTTTCCTGCTGCATCTTTTCCATTTTTAACATACCTCCGTAGAACAAGATGAAAACTCACAATGAGTGAAAACTCACAGCTGTGAGGGTTTTTTTGCTTGGTTGTTTGGTTTGGTTTTTTGTTTGTTTGGTTTTTTTTTTTTTTCTAGTAGGTCTATTGCTGAGATCTACGGGAATAGACATTGCTATTTAACTTTACCGTATTAATTACTAGGTTAGCATAATTTTCTGTCTGTTTTTCTGACATTTGTGTCCATCACCATGATTGTTTTTGATCTTAGTTGATAATGATTGCTTTGGTGAATTTCTGGGATCCTCAAAACAAGTCACATCCTGAAATGCCTCTGATAAAGGAACACGTCAAGCCAGTTTTCACACACATCTTTCCTGGTAATTGCCGAGTGGCACTGGCAATGACTTTCTGTAACAACTGGATATGCACTAAATTTCAAAATCAGAACTATCCAGTTGTGGAAATATATTCCAGACTAATGTGCACATGCTCCCACTCCAACACTGTAGATAGTACATGTTAAACTGATACACTGGAACACAAAGTCTTTTCTTAAAGCATATACGTAAACTCTGTGTATACACATAATATTTATAGCCTTGTGTTTCAATATATGACAATATTATGCATTAAATCCACACCTGAGTCTGCATGGCATTTGATTTTCCACAGTATTGAGAAGTTTTGATGTTCCATTGTTGAATTTCCGTTTCATTTTTTGTACCAGTTTTTCAATCTCAGGGTTTTGTTCAGTGTGTCAACCTGTCAGATCACACATAAAGATATATTTTGTGAACCTGCAAAACTGTGAAGTAAGTCTCTGAAGTTTTTCAAATAATTACAGGCACCGTCTCTTTTTTCTGCTTTGTATTAGGTCTGTTTTGCTTTTTATTTGTCACTTTTCCTTTCAGTATTAGGACACAATGTTCCAACGTATATTCCAGCTTCTACTGTGCAGTAATTCAATGGATCAGTTCCCATATCATAAAAATTTTAAGCATCCAAGGAGATATAGTAATTATCTGAAGATAGTATTCTTTACTAAAGGCCTTTATAGAACACGGAACTCTTCTAAATCCAGAGGGCAGATATTTTCCATTTGCAGGAAGGGCTTCCAACTCTATATGTTACAAAGGATGCTACTTGTGGCAAGATGTCTACATCCAGTGTCAGTCTTAGAAATTCTACATTAATACCTCATTATTAGCATATTTCAGAATTCACACATTTTGAGGTATGGCTCAGTGACAACTATCTGAATATTCTGGCATAAAAGGATGCCTAGCCAGAGGAATATAATCATATAAGCAACTAGCCAGGGTGATTTGAGATAAGCAGTCCCTCCTCATTCTAAGCTGATTATAATTTTTTTTTTAATATGTTTATCTCAGTTAAACAATTTCATTGATTGTGAACAAAAAAACTTTGTTGTAACTGTTTCCAATGCTTACAACTCCCAGTTAGTATCTGCATATACTTTGCATTGTGCGATTCACAAAATTTGACTTACTGTATTTGTTCCCATGTTATGAGAAGGGGTGCTTCTCAACTGGGAAAAACCTGCCCACAAAACAAAAAACCACACACCAAGAACTGCTTGTTCTGGTATAGAAAACTACTTATAAAGTAACACTGTAATGCATACGAGCTTGCTATGACTGGAAACCAAAATCTCAAGTGAAGGTTCTTAGTAAAGAAAGGCAGAAAAAAAGACAAAGCACAGCCAGCAGCACGCTGGGTTAGCGGTGGTGCCTACATGGAAGCATCCAACCAAAGGGAGAGAGATGCACAGGACCCAACTAGAAGTGTGTGACCAGGCCATCAGTGCACAGTAAGAGCATTATTCCAGCTTGTAAAGAACTTCACTGTTAATAATTTCTACTATGACTATTTCATGTAGTGGTTCATCTTACAAAGATTACTTAAAATTGAGAGAAGCTGGATGAAGAAAATCTGCCAGCCTCTTCAGTTCTGAGTGATGTTTAATAACTGAAAGTTGTTTATTCCTTTGTGTATATCTGTAGTTCTTTTGTGCTGTCTCACAGCAAAATAAATGATTTGATAATACCTTTATAAACTCCTGGCTTTTTAAAGTTTTTCTTGCTTCATGGTGCTCACATAATTAAACTATGAATCATACTATTTACAGCCATCTGGGATTCTGGGAGGCAATTAATGAAAAACTGAGCAGAGACTTGGGAGGGTCTTCAGTGCTCTTGATTTCCAAAACAATTGGTCTGTCAACCAAAGATGTTGGCCTAAGGTGATATGAATTTGCTTATGCTATTTTCTTTCATCTTTTTAAATTTTTTTTCTTTCAATATTTTGGACTTACGAATTTAGAAACAGGGCATTAGTTAATAACATAAAATCAGATCGTTATTGCTTAATACCTTATAGGAATTGACTACATTGGAAATGTGGGATTTTTTTGTCTCTCAAGAAAACATGTTTCACTGAAAAAATATCACAATTGAAATATGTTGGCCAATTTTGAAAGGCATTTTTTAATTGAACACAAATTCTACCAATGGAGACCAGAAGGTATAGAGATCATTAAAAAGCAGAATAAAAAAAAAATCATTAAAATGGTAGCTGCTATCACAGTATCAGTATGCATTGTAAGTTGTGAAATCTGAAAGTTTGAATTTATTGACAACATAGAAATTAAATAAGATGTAATTATTTGGAGCAATCTCTGGAGTTATAAACAGAGATGAAGAAATGATAACATGAATAACATGCTAACAACATTATACACATTTCAGAGAAACATACTTCTAATCAAAACCATATCTACTGTCTTTCTGAACAGAAACAGCAAAACCTCTAATTGCAAGTAGTTAATTGGGAAAATTCTCTGCAATAGTTCCTATTTTAGAACAATTATGGATAGCAGATCAGTCATGAAAGCAGGAATAAACGTGCACAGGTAGGGGGTATTTCAGAGTTTTCTCTTTTGTTAATGAAGGGAAAGTCATTCCATATTCTAAAGGTTTTGATTATGCAAGTGGAAAACTCCTTGTGATGAGCAGTCATCTCAATTAGATGCCATTCTTCCTTTTTTTAAGTATATAATTAACAAAACCAATATTAGAATATGGATTTCATTAAGAGAAGTGTGTTGTTCATTTTAACACCAACAAGACAGGAAGATCTTCGAATATTTACTCTTCTTTAAAACTGTAACAGTACATGGCACAGCAAGTTCAGGAATCGTAAGGTTCCCCAGTTCAGTTAAGCTGAACGCAATACATGTATTCTGGGCTCTAAAAACAGCTATCAGTGTTCTGCTGTCCATCCTGGGTTTTAAAATAATGGTGTTTATTTTTGGATGTCAAAGATTTTAAAATACATAACTTTCTTGATAGTGATGTACAGAGTGCTGCTTCCTGGATTAAGCATAAGAAAAACTATTTTGGAAGCAGAGTTATTTTTGTGACAACTAATAGATTAGTATTACTTTAAGTTTTCAGGAGTTCTGAAGGGACTAACACACTGTGCATGTTTGGCAAATGCTTTGCAATAGTTTCTTGATTATTCCGTGTGTATTATAACTAATGTCACCATTGTATCTTGTACCCCTAAACAGCTGTCATGATAACATCAGTTCAGATGCTTCCCAACTGCTTTGTATTCAGCCTGCCTGGACAGGGAGCACAGCAGAGCTGAAGCGAATGCTTGCATTAGTCTGACTAGACTACATGGCAAAGCATGACAAAACAAGTGGAGGCTCAGATTCTCTTCATTATCTTTTATCATGGGCAAAGATTCAAAGTACTGATTTCAGGTGTCCTGTGGATATTAAAAAAAATAATTAAAACCCATGTAAAATCTAAAATATTGCATTCAGTATAAATTTTTTGACCCTTTGGATTATACATCTTTTTTTTTCCTAAAGTCTAGCTTTGGCAAGTATTTAAAAACATGGGCAAAAACACTTGTTACAAAAAAATTTTTTTTGTTTATTTTTGAAGCAAATAAACAGTAAATTGACACCTTTTTAGTGTTTATTGCAAAGAAGTGTAATGTGCTCTTGAGATTATTTAATAAACAAAAGAAAAATTGTTTTGAAGAAAAAATGTGTATAAGTATTGTTTGACGAATTATTATAATTGGCACTTGTTTCCCTTCCTGCAATTTACCCTTTTCAGAATTTAAATAATGCCCTCGCAGTTATTCTGCCCATGGTAGCAATCTCCATACTGAATGCTAAATCAAGAGCGAATCATTAGATTAATGTTAATGTAAAAGTGATGCACAGAGAAATTGAACCCACAGTCCAATTATTTATATTTCACACATTCCTGTGCATTAAAAAAAATTCTTTCTCACTATATCTGCTAATTATTTCTCCTAATTTGCTGAAAAGAAGAAAAAACAACCCTTTTTTAAATGTTTATTTTTATACCATAAATTAAAAATCAATATTTCTGAAAAATAAAAAAGTCACAAAATTATGTGAATCTTGACATTCAAGTGCCTTTCACAGACTTATATTTGCTTTATGTCAATCTCACTGATTTGTTTTGTGGGGTACCTTAGAGTAAGCATGATATTCAACAATCAGGACTAGATAATTAGGTAAAGTGAGAGTAGTGAGGTACAGGAAGATGTTGCCCAGAGAAGCTGTGGATTCCCTATCCCTGGAAGTGTTCAAGGCCAGGCTGGACAAGGCTTTGAGCAACCTGGTCTAGTACAAGGTGTCCCTGCCCATGGCAGGGGGTTTGGAACTAGATGGTCTTTCAGGTCTCTTCCAACCCAAACCGTTCTGTGATTCTGTGATAACTTGAGGAAGCACTAGAGGGATAAAACCTGTATTTTTCCTTCATGCATTTCTACAGATAAAACCATATTCGTTAGAGACAATGAGTCATGATACCTTCCAGTATCCAGCTAATTACAACATAAGGATCCAATGGAAAGCAAAATTTAGCCCATAGTGCATATAGCTATTTTAATTTCCCTTAATAATACTGCCTTTCTTTAAAATTCTCTTTCATGAACTTTAAAAAATGGTGGCAAATAGATATCCCTCCTGAAAACCATAATTTACAAATACAGGGAATTTTAAATGTAGGGAAGAAAGGAAGATAGTAAGAAAATAGCTTGGAAAATGTAACAGGATATGATATGTACTTCAGAGCCATGGTCTCACTGAAGGTAGATATTTAATTTTTAGGGTCCCTAGAAAAATACCAGCCATAACTGTATTCCTACGTCTCCACTTATTTATGCAGAACAGAATTTTTAAAGCATTTTAGATGAGCATCAGGTGGATTATGGCAGAGAGAAATTATTTCAAAGTTTGAGGGTTTATCTCTTTCAAAAAACCCCAGAAAACCCTAATTCACAAGTTTGAGATTTTCCATTTAAAGGTTATGAAGGCCTGGTACCTTTATATTCATGATGGAGCAGGCCATGATGTGATCATGCAGTTATGATTATCTATAAACCAAACTAATCCTCAGATACGCGAGTATCTGAGCAAGGTGGGAAGTAGTGCTGTTGCACTGTTACTGAAATCTAATCACTAGTCTCTTTTCTGAGTTAATAAGCACTTAACTGAGCACATGTTAGACCACAGCTTGGTTTGGGTCCCTGGTATAGGAAAGGCATTGATAAATTAGTAGGAGTTCAGGGCAGACCACTGAGACTTGGGGGGGCTGGAACACTTTTCCTGTGAGAAGAGGCTGAAAGAGCCAGTCTTGGTCAGGAAGGATCAGAGTGGCTTCAGGGGACCTAACAGCTGCCACTAGTACCTACAATGGGTAATCAAGAAGTTGGATCCTTGCTTTTCATCAAAGACAATGGACCCATGTATAAACAGAGTTTCAGACTGGCTATATGGAGAACCTTGTTCGCCATGCAGAGTGTCAAGCCAAGACACAAATTAGAGAGGTGTAGTGCAGTCTCCACTCTTTGAGGTTTTCAAGACGTAATTGGATACAAACTGGTCCAACCCCATAGCTGACCCTGTTGTGAGCAGGAGATTGGACCAGAAATCTCCTGAGATCCCTTCCAGCCTGAATTGCACTATGAGTCTACTGATCACACAGATATTTTCTGAATGCTTAAAATACTCTGAAGTGTAGAAAAAATACTGTAAATTAAATTAGTCAGGGCCAGTAATAACTGCAATTCATGAAACAAAGTACAAATAAAATAAGTAGGGATTCCCTGCTTTTCTTGATCAAATCCACAGACTCTAAAAAAACATTTGTCTTAACAGATTTCAAAGCAAAACACGTTTCCATCCTCAAAAAGAAAGAAGAGGTGGCCTTGAAAGGAGTACACAATAGCCCTAGATATGCCCCTTAGTCTATTCAGATGAATGGCTCCCTGGAGCTATTCCTTTGCACAAGCATTTCCTGATCTCATTAACTATTATCTCTATGGAACTAATTGAACAAGAGGACTTATGGCCTTGTTCAAAGCTGATTTTTTTTTTTTTTTTTTTTACAGAATGATATGGTATCAGTATCAAGAGTAACATAATGCCAATTGATTGATATTGCTGCAGAAGAAAGAATTATATGGGAATTCAGGAAAAAAAAAAAAGCTGTGCTGTTCTTATTAAGTAAAGCATGAAATGGAGCCTGAAGAACAGATGAATTTATGCTGCTGCTATCCGAAAGCAATGACTTTTCTAAAAATAACAGCATTAATAACAGGTGTTATTTAGAAGAGGGAACAGGAAGTGAAGAATGCTAGTTACTCTCAATGGATTCTAATATATACATTTTAAGTCCCCTTCTTATCTTGAATGGAAATTATTTAAAGAATGTCTTAAACATATTACTCAGACAAGTTATTTATTTAAGCACACCAGTCTTCCTGGTGTTCCCCTCGACCCCACACCACCCTTCAGCTTTCATCCTTGTGAATTTAGTTCAGAAAAGACTTCATGTCATAGAATCATAGAACCATAGAATATACAGAGCCAGAAGGGACCTAAGAGGAACAATGAGTTTAACTCCTGACTTAACCTGGACAAACCTAAATGTAAGCATACATCTAGAGCTTTGTCCAAAATGTTACTTCAGCACCATAGCATAGGGCCATGGACCATGTCTCTCGTGAGATTGTTCCACTGCTAGACCACCCTCTCACTGAACAACGTTTTCACAATATCCAATCTGAACTTCACCTGACACAGCTTTAAGCCATCCCTATCACCAGACACCAAAGAGAAGGGATAGCACCTCCCATCATGAGGAAGCTGTAGACAACAATGTAGTTTCCCCTGTCTCTTCTTCTCCAAGATGAACAAACCTTGTATCCTCAGCCACTCCTCATAAGTCATGCCCTCTACTCCTTTCACCATCTTCCTTGCCCTCTTTTGGAGACATCCTGATATCTTTATATTATGGAGTCCCAAACTGAACACAGTACTTGAGGCGAGGCTGCACCAATGCTGAGTATAGTGGGACAACCACTTCTTTCCACCAGTTAGCTATACTGTTGTAGTTTAAGTCCAGCCAGCAACTCAGCACCACACAGCTGCTCAGTCACTCCTCCCCAGGTGGGATGGGGAGAAGAAGATATAACAAAAATCTCACAGGTCAAGACAAGGACAAGGAGGGGTCACTCACCAGTTACAATCATGGGCATAACAGACTCAACTTGAGAAAGAAAAATCAATGATGTAGTTTATTACCAATCAAAACAGAGTAGGATAATGAAATAAAGCCAGGTGTTTAAAACCTTCCTCCCACCCCACTCTTCTTCTTGGGCTCATCTTTGCTCCTGATTTCTCTACCTTTTTCCCTCAGGCAGCACAGGAGATAGGGAACAGCATTCTAATGTTCCCTAGAACAGGCAGTTCATCACACATCTTTGCTGTTTCTTCTTCCTCAGGGGGGCACTCCTCACACTTTGCCCCTGCTCCAGTGTGGGCCCCTGCCACACGACACATTCCTCCACCTACCTCCCCAGCATGAGTCCTTCCCACAGGCTGCAGTTCTTCACTAACTAGTCCATCATGGGTCCCTTCCATGGCATGTGGTCTTTCATGAGTAGCCTGCTCCAGCATGGGCTTCCCACAGAGTCACAGGCTTCCTCAGGCACTGCTGCCTAACTCTGGCATGGGGTCCTCCCTAGGCTGTAGGCAGGTCTTTTCTCCCCTGCGACCCTCCACGGCTGCAGGGGCACAGCTTGCCCTCTCACCAAGGGCTACAGGGGAACCTCTGCTCCAGGTACTTCCTACCCTGACATTCTTCACTGACCTTAATGTCTGCCTTGCCATCTCTCTCACATCCTCCCTTCTCTCTGCTGCAGGTTCTCTTTGTTTTCCTCTCTTAAATATGTTAATTACAGAGGTGCTAATTGCCTCAGCCTTGGCCAGAGTTCAACTTGGATAAAGGGAAGCTTCTAGCAGCTTCTCCCAGAAGCCATCCCTGTAGCCCCTTCCTCACTACCAAAACCCTCCTACACAAACCCAGCACAACTGTGCTTAATGCACCCCAGGATACAGTTGAGCCTTTTGACTGCTAGGGCACATTGTTACCATGTGTTGAGCTTACCATCAGCCAAAACCCCCGCATCTCTCTGCAGAGCTGTACACCAGCCTCTTGTGTCCCAGTCTATATGTACATCCTGGATTACACCATCCCAGGTGTAGCATCTGGCATTTGTCCTTAATTTATACCACTGAAGGTATAGATATGCTCACATATAACCTTAAACACATCTGTAAACACTTTGTGGCAGCATGTACCAATAAACTTGTGATCAGTTCCATTAATTTTTTTTTTTTTTTTTAAATCCAGATCTTGCTCAGCGTGCTTTTCCACAGCTCATCCCACTGACTATGGTTTTGGCCATTTTGCAAACCTAGTTTTCAGTAGCAGCTGAAAGACAAACAAAACACTATGATTAGTAAGGAACAGGGATAGGAAACAATACCAAAAATACTGCATTTCAATTACACAAAAGAATGACGTGTAAAGACTAGTGTTTTCTGTTATAACATTCTACTGCCAACAGAGAAATGTGAGAGAAGCAATACAGCTTCTGCATGGAGAGATTGAAGAGTCTTGGACTATTTATTCATGGAAGACAAAAAAATACCAGAGGACATGATGAAGGTATAAAAAACTGCACATAGGCTAGCAATAGTGTCACAAATGCTTTTTTTCTTCTTTTTGATGATGAGGAAGAAAGAAGCATTGCAATTAGTACAGCTATCTTTTTTTTTATTTCCTTGTCTTAATCCAGCCATTAATTACCAGGAAGTATAATTTCTACAACCCAAAAAGCTTTGTAGCAATGAAGACCAAAATCTTAATGCCTATAAATTATTTACACATCACAATTTCAACCATATAGTGGTAAGTCAGAAGAAGTGGGAAAAATCGAGGTCTTCAAAATACAGTAACACCAGACAGCATCCAGGACAATCTCAGTGGTTTTATGCTGTCCATTAGCTTGCTATGTCACTGAGCAATTTCAGAAAAACCCTGTAATAGACAATTAGAAGTTAATCGCCACCAGAAAGGTTTCCTTTCTAACTCCAGTTCAGTTTTAACTCCTGAATAATTAGGTTTCTGCTCCTTTCAAAAATGTTAATTACTAATATAATTCTTCTTTTTCTAGTTCATGTACAGTTCTCACCTTTTTTTGAATCCCACAAATCTCCTCTCCTGTTGACATTTTGTGGTAATGAGCTCCACAGTCATGTCTTAGGCAAGGAAAATAATGTTTCATTTTATTATTATTTTCTCTTTTTTTCTATTTTCTTTCCTATTTTTCTATTTTTAAATGAAAATGACACTCAAAAAGAAAAAGAAGTTATTCTACATGGAATATGTTTATTTTTGTCACAATAGTACAACTCAGTGTACTTGCTCAGGCTCAGTAAAGTAGCCTCAAAAGGATGGTTATGAAAATTCTTTAGAATTCAACTTACCAATGCTTATTTGCAACAGCTTGACAAATAAAACAGAGAGGGAAATACATTTTGTGGGATCAGACATGTTTGATCACAAGTTTCTCAGCTTTTCCCAAAAAAGAAACACAGTATTATTAGGACAAGAGGTAATAGGTTTAAATTGAAAGCGAGGAGATTTAGATTAGATATCAAGAAAAAATTCTTTCTGAAGAGGGTGGTGAGGCACTGGAACAGATTGCCCAGAAAAGCCGTGGATGCCCCATCCCTGGACGTCTTCAAGGCCACGCAGGATAAGGTTCTGAGAATCTGGCCTAGTGGAGGGTGTCCCTGCCCATGGCAGGGGGGTTGGAATTAGATGGTCTTTAAGGTCCCTTCCAACCCAAACCATGCTATGATTTTATAATTATTTTAAACCAGAGTCTACCATCCCTGGACGTCTTCAAGGCCACGCAGGATAAGGTTCTGAGAATCTGGCCTAGTGGAGGGTGTCCCTGCCCATGGCAGGGGGGTTGGAATTAGATGGTCTTTAAGGTCCCTTCCAACCCAAACCATGCTATGATTTTATAATTATTTTAAACCAGAGTCTAATTGGTTTGGTTTGGTTTGGTTTGGTTTGGTTTGGTTTGGTTTGGTTTGGTTTGGTTTGGTTTGGCTTGGTTTGTTTTGATTTGATTTGATTTGATTTGGTTGGATTTTTTGGGGTGTGTTTTACTTTGTTTTGTTTGTCTTGGTTGGTTTAGTTTGGGTTATTGTTTTAAAATATAAATTTCTTGCATAGATTAATTCTTTGGATTATCTCACATTTTCAAACTCCAGCTAAATCAGAAACCTACCAAATATATTTTCAGATACCAGCATAATGGCCCTACTTAAAGTTTCTAGATACTTCAAAAATAGTAATTTCCTAATGCTCTGCTTGGTCCCAGATCTTCACACTGTAAAACTAAAAATCTGAGAATGTCATAAAACATTATAATCTTTCACAGTTTTGCGGTACTGTAACAGAGGGTGTGGAGAACTCTATTACAGAGAAGAACGTGGCATTTGTTGTAAGATCTTCAAGAAGTAGTGATTAAAAAACCCACAGAAAGCAATTCAAAGAAATATGGGGAAAAAAAGAAGTTATGTGAATGATATTGATGGAAAGCTTATTTCTGCCCAATAAATTGTAAAAATTGTTCAAGAACAGGTCATCTTTGAAAAAATATGACCTCCTGTAATGCTGCCACAGTCAAATAGACCTTTAGTGAACTTCTGAGCAAATAATCATCATGTGAGTTGAAACTGCCTAAGGTCAGTTTTAACTGAAGCACCAAATTTCTCTAGGATTTCAAGTCAGGTTAGAAAAATAAATTCAGAATACAAATACTGTAACTGATACATATCAGCTCATTCCTATCCTTTATTTTTTCCCACCTTCTCTGGCTCTTTATTCTTTTCCTTATTTTGAATACACAGATTTAGGTTGCATAGTGGCAAGTTTCTAGGCAAAGAAGAAACTCTGGAGGGGGGAGAATGTATTCATCACGTAATTGCAGTAGGAATACTACAAGATACCTCTTCTTAAACTGAAAGGCAAGATAGTCATTATCTATGAAGAAAAAAAACCTAAAAATATGCTAAGCATGCCTATCCAAGTTAATTATCTTTTTTTACATCTACAATGTTGCACATTTGTATGCTCACCTTGTCATTCTGTAGAATCTGAACCCCTGATATTGAACAGCAGGTGCATGGGGAAAGTATAAAAGAAAGTTAAATCAAAGGTAGGAATGAAGGTCTTGTGGTGATGGCATTAGAACAGGAAATCTGAAGTCAGTTCTTGATTTGGCTGTGTATGCACTGAGAAGCAAGACACATTTCCTTCTGCTAACTTTTCTCCCTATTCAAAAAACACAGAAGATATTTTCTTCAACTTATTTTTTGTCAATTTGTCATTTAGTCTATGAACTTTTGGGGGGAGAGAGATGTGTCTTACTGGAGGTTTATGTGGAACTCAGCACAATGGGACTTGTCAATTGAGAATTCTCAGCTCTATCAGAATACTGGAAAGCAATAAGAGGCAAGTAGAACAAAGATGTTCTTATTTCAAGTAGCAAGTACAGACAGGTATAATATTATGGAATTTAAATGGGAAGCTGAAGGGGGAATAGCAATCAACACAACAGTAGCCATTTTCCATCATTCAGAGACCTTTACAACAGAGAAAGTGAAAGAAAGATCTTACAGCTATTATATATTTCTGACTTTATTTCCTAAGATTGCAGGTTAGTCATTAATGAAATACACTTTGGTTATATTTATATGATGTTCTTCATATTTCCAAGTTTCTTGATTTCACTTTCCTATATGTGTGTGCATATACATACACATATACATACAAATTAATACAACATATACATAGTATATATACATACATATTTAATACTGAACCATGTTTCACAGACTTGTGTCTAGAATAAGATACTATTCCTTTTAATTCCTTAATGAGGACTCATTAAATGTAATGGGATTAAAGTGATTGATCTGGACAGCCTGCCTTCAGTTCCTCAATGTGTTAAAGTGTCAGAAAATTCACAACAGCATTTGAGCATCAGTTTTGAGGTCCATTCAATAATTTCAGTATGACAAGGCTTTATCATTAGCCTGACTCATTATGAAGGACAGCCATGATGCATTAAGAGTAGCCCAAAATGCCAAATGTTTTCTTCGTTTACAGCTGATAAAAGTTAAAAGATGGATGAAACTATCGAGGCCTTGCTTAGAAAAGGAGAAAATAGGGCAGCACAACACTGCTGCATTACAAATGGTTATGCAGTAGGCAGCTTGATGAGGGCAGATTCATACGCAGTTTAGGGTTAATGATGTTTAATTTTATATGACTAAAGATGCCTCTAAATTTTGCAAGGTATCTAAAATCTTATTTTTACATCAAAATAAGTAGGTCTTATAAAAACAATCTGTAAGAAAGGGATAAATTTACTTCCATGTTGAACTTACTGTCACAGAACTCTGTCAGATGAAAAGTGCATCTAAGTTTTTATTTTTGTAATTCAACAGTTACAAGTAATAAGGGAATGACCCTATTAATTAAATGAATGTTCATTTGGCAGCAATATTTTATTGCCTTGTTACATTTCTTTTTCCACTTCCTTTTCTGTGTCTAGGAAGTTCAGGACTAAGTCTGAGGTACACCCAAGACCAAGCACAGATAAACCCCAACTATTTCTAATTTGAAGCCAGTAGCAGTGTCGGGAATGAGGTTGCATTTTCCAGTTGTGAACTCATTGACCTTGGTCAGTCACTTCAGCAAGTACACCTGATAATATCATCATCTTGTAAACACTGGTCTACGTGCTTGACGTAGCACATGAAAATTCATTTTTATGACAACTTTGGCCTATTCAGGTCTGTATGAGTAAACACATGAACAGAACCTGAAGGAGTAAAAATTATGAACCATAAAGCACCTAAAGTTAATTAACATTCAGATCATAGAATTGCAGAATGGTTTGGGTTGGAAGGAACCTTTAAGATCATCCAGTTCCAACCCCCCTGCCATGGGCAGGGAAACCTTCCACTAGACCAGG
>NW_010251821.1:35131-36102 GCF_000690775.1 Eurypyga helias | reverse complement strand
ACCGAGGGCAGCGGGGGCCGGAGGCGTCTTGCCCGGGGGGCTCGCGGGGGTCCCGGGCGGGTGCCCACCAGTCCTGGGCCCAGAGCTCGATGGCAGCGACGTGCCAAGGCACGCACCCACCCGCACGCCTCTCGCTGGGACTCGCCGTCCCACTGAGGCGGCGGAGGTGACCGGGTGGAGGAGGGACACAGTAACGTCCTGAAGCAATCTGTATTTTTGTTTAAAAAAGGAGAAACGCTCCATGAAGTCGCATCCTATCGTTGCCCAGGTTGGTTACTGGAGGAGGGGTTGAGACCCGCTGCCGCTCTTGTCTTCCTTGGCACAGAAGCGGGGGGAAAACGGTGGTTTTGCCGTAGATCCTCCAGGAATGCTGAGAGTTGGGGCATGTTTGTCAGGACAGGCTGTCAGAAGACACTGGGCATTTTGGGGGTGCCAGCCTCTGCTCTGAGGTGTCTCCCTCCCATCCCCTTCCCGTGCAATGGAGGAGAATCTCAAATCCTCAGCCAAGTCTCTGGTCAAAAGTCATGGGACGAGTGAAATCTCAGTCTTTAAAAATAGTGTCTTGAAATAATACGTTGTGTGTTATTTGGGTTAGAGCCTGGAATTTTCTTTTTTTATATATATATTTTCAAGCTTTTCTCCGAAACCCAAAGGGAAATAACAAACTTTTGAGGTTTTAGGAGCACTGAATGCTACTGACTTGTGTTAAAATAGGAAGTTTGGACAACAGTTCTTTCTTTCAAGTGCAGCTTTGAAGAAGTGTGGCTGAGGGAAACCATGGGCCCAAGACCAGTGGAGAAGTCTGTGAAGAGAGAAATTCCACGAGGGAATGACACCAGTGAAGGAGATGAGACTTCATCTTCCGCATGGAGGCCTGGCCAACTGAAGTAGATCCATACCTTGGCCCTGTTTAGAGGCCTCCGAAGGTATTTGATACCAGCTGAAGCACTCTTACAACCAAGGGAGAAGTT
>NW_010251821.1:0-35100 GCF_000690775.1 Eurypyga helias | reverse complement strand
CACTGAGCACTGCCCACACAGGACTGTAGGCTTAAATTCAACATTGGCCTTCCAGAGAGAGGAGCGTGTTGATGATGTGTTCCTTAGTTTACCAGCCATTGCTGGAGAAGGTGTTGCTTGTGTTTCAGCCACTTTGCAACTGTCATACCTCCTCTTCTCTCCATCGCTCTGTCTGTTTGTCACCCTTGAGTTCTTCTTCCTCAGTCCTCTCCCTCCTCAGGTGCCATCGCTGAATCTGTAATTCAAAGATTTGGGTAAAGATGCCAGGAACAGAGCAGCATAGAGCCTGTGGAGGCACCTCAAAAGCGAGCTGTAAAGAACAAGACTGGGTTTTCAAGAAGGTAGAGTTGCCTGGAGTTCTTTTCTGCCCTGTGTCCAGGGACGGGGGGTGTGAAATCCCCTTCCTGCCGTAGCTGTTTGTGCTATGTCCCTCCAGCTGCTTGCCCTGCCGTGCTGCCCTCGTACTGCTTGGAGAGCCTGGCCTTCCCTAGTCAGACGCTGCTTTGAGTCCCTGTGTATAGCCTGCTGCTCCCACGCACCAGCTCCTGTCTGGATGACTCTGTGAAGAGTGTATCTATGATGAAAGAAATGCTGAATCCCTTTCCTGTAGCTGGACGATATCACATGGGTAACTGGCTCTGTATACCCATCTGTGATAGAAAAGGGTCTCAGAGTCGTGGTACGCACCATTCCAATTAAATATTGGAGTAAGCGTAGCGTTTGGAGCTGGAAAGAACCTAAAAGATCACCTTTAAGAGGTACATCTTGCTGCATTAACCACAGTGAAAGTCTTTCCCATCCCTACCTCATTTCCCACCTTAGGGGAGGAGATCTCCCGTCAGAAACACGAAGAGCTGGAGGAAGAAGCTCGATATTACTGGGGTGGCACAGGCCCTGATTGCTGGGCTAGGGGGAGCTGGGACAAGACATCTGAAAGTTCCTCAGCATCCCAGCTGACATGAAGGGGAATAATTCAGAGTCCTAGGTGTGAAGAGCATGCCTCAGCCAGATCCTAGTCCACATGCGGAAAGCTCCTGGAGCAGTTCATGCTCCTTTCCTCCCTTGTCACCTATGGTTTTCCTAGTCATAGTAAAGGCTTTTCCTTCACCTAGGCTTTTCCTAGTCACCAGGAGAGGGTCCTGAGAGACAGGTGTGTGGCTAGCAGACCTTCCTCCCTCTGCTGCAGCAAGGAAAAAGAGAATCGGGAAAGGGGCAGTGGCACTGTGCTTTGGCAGTCTTTTATCAGCTGAGCCCTGATTTGGATCCTAATTCTATTCCTCACTCTTATGAGAGAGAGCAGATTTAATGACGGTCCAAGTGAGTGTGCAGCTTTTTGAGCGACTGGACGAATCAACTGTTAAATATAATACATATCTCACTTGTAACGGAGGACTTGATTATACTAACAGGAGTAAGCATTCATCATATTCAGGCATCTTCAAACTTCCCCAAAAGTAGAGAATAGATGCAACAGTTCAGCAATAAAACTTCATGAACTTATAAACACCCAGAACAAGAATTTTAAAGACAAATTTTGGCAAGTTTAAATACCACTGTCATAATATCAACCATGTTACTGAAGTACAGAGGTAATATATAACTATGCAGAATATGTACAGTTCTGACTGTACTGTCATTCAAGTAGCTTCCTCTTGTATATAGAGTCATCTCTTTAAAAGAAGATGTTTCAGAAACACTTTGTAGTTATTGTGAAAGGGTGGAAGACTGAAGATCAATCACTTCATGTCAAAAACAACCAATGAAATGACCAAGTATAGAATATGTTGGACAAGCGGTATCTTTATCTGTAAAAAAACTGTCTTGGGACACTCTGGACTATATACAAGTGCTTGTAAAGCAAGAAACACCTCCCTTTTCTAGATCTGGAAAGTTGAAAGAGAACACGCTTGAATTTATAATTTACAGGCTGACTACAACTAAGAAAACTGGCTAATTTCTATGCCCCCCTCCCCCCCTTTTTTTTTTCCCATTTTGCTTTAGAGGAGGATGGGGCAGGAAGTCCAGATCTGAATAATAGGAAGGAACTCTTTCATTAAGGGGTTGGGCTTTTTTATGATAATCATGTGAAGTTGTTTAGGCAGAAGTGAAGTATTACACAATGTTAGAGAAAATCCTGGGGAGATGGACTAGCAGTGAAATCTGCATGATGAAGATAATGAATCATTCATTCCCTCCTCTCAGGTGTATGTGTGTATACTTCTCTTTTTCCTTTTCTTCTGCACCAAATTGGAGGTTACTGGGAACAAACCAACTAACAAAGGAAGAAAGACTAATATAGAACAATGGCATTTTCCGCAGTATCAGCTAAATAAATGCTTGAACAGGCACCTGCATATGCTTGCAACTTTCAAAAGATGACATACGGATAAAAAACAACCACCTTCCTCAAATAGCATTTCTAGAAAGCATTCAACAGATAGAGGAATTTTAAGCAAACTGCACTGGGCTGCAGTTCCATCACTTCATGCAAAGGATGGTCAGTATTTTAGTAAAGGAATAAAGTCTGGAAGGCCAAAGCTTGGCTTGAGTTGCAACTGAAAGTGAATGCGAAGGGCAAGACAAAGGGCTTATACAGGCACATGGGCAGCAAAAGGAAGACAAGAGAAAATGTGGGTGTGCCGCAGAATTGGGTGATTGACCTAGTGATAAAGGTCAAGAAAAGGCTAAGATACTCAAGGTCTCCTTCACCTTGGCCTTAACTGGGAAAAAAGCCACATCTCACAAGCTTCCACGTCTAGTAGCAGAGTTGTGAGGCGGGGGAGACTACCCACAATAGGTCATGTTAAAATCTGCTAAATCAAACTGGGTATATACAAGTCCACTGGACCAGCTGGTGTGCATCTGAGCACCAAGGGAGCTGGGCAGTGCTATTGCGTGCTCACCCCCTATGACATGTGAAAGGCCGTGGTGCTTAGGAGACCACCGATGACTGGAAAAAGGCAAATGTTAAGCCTTTAAGTTCAGTGATGTCTGACCCAACCTCACTTTCTGGCTTAGTGAGCAAGGGGAAAGCAGAGGGTGCCATTTAAGCTTGACTTTACTAGGGCTTTTGATAGGGTTTCCCTCAGTAACCTTATAACTGGAGAGATGTGGATGGGGTGGGAAGACTATGTGTGTGAAAAACTGCCTGTACCACCAGGCTCGAAAGGTAGCACCTCATTGGCTTGACGTCAGATGCCCAGTTAGGAGGGACGAGGGATCGATACTGGAGCAAAGCCTGTTTGATATGTTCCTCTGTGACTCAGGGGCTAAGACAGAATGCACCCTCAGCAAGTTTTCAGCTTAACTCCACACCAGACTGGGGAGATCAGTTGACATACCGGAGGCCGCAGCTGCCATTCAGAGTGGCCTTGGCAAGCTGCAGGAATGGGCCAGTGAGAACCTTGTGATGGTCAGCAGAGACAAGTGCAAAGTCCTGCACGTGGGATGGCCTATCCTCATACAACACTACGGGCTGAGAGCCAACTGGCTTGGGAACAGCAAGGCACAAAAGGGCCTGGCCATCCTGGTGGGCAAACGAAGTTCACTGTGGCAGTTCAACACCTACAGAGGTGTGTTATCGATACACCCGGCAGGTATGTACTCTCTGTGCAGCACTGCTGAGGTCACATTGGACATCCACTATCCAATTTTGGGTCCTTCAGCAACAGTCTACCACAAGCTGAGCTGCTGAGGTGATAGGGGCTGGTGCATGTGATGTACGAGCAGAAGCTGAGGAAGTGGGTTTGGCTACAGCAGGATCTAATTACAGTGTTCACCTTCCCCCGGGGAACCATAGAGAAGGCAACACAAAGCTTCTCTGAGATGTGCACCAACTGGACAAGGCGCAGAAGTGAGAAGTTGCACCCAGAGAAATAACAACTGTGCATGAGAAAACTAAAGTTCAAAGAGTGGTCAAGTACTGGAACACATTCCTAGGGCGGCTGTGGACTTTCCATCCATGGAGATACAACTAGACTGGACAAGGCTTTGAGCAAGCTGGTTTAGCTTTGAAGATAGCCTTGTTTAGAGCAGGAGGTTGAACCAGTGACCTGCAGAGGATCTCGCCCAACTTTAATCTTGCTGTGATCGTAAATACACTTTCTAGAAGAATCCCTGTGGTATGGGTGGGAGCAATATTGGTGACTTGGTAATTGTCATGTCTCAGGGGTTACTGATACTATGTTCCAGACCTTCAGGAGGGACATCGTGTTGCCTTGTAGATGAGCTCATTTGGCAAGGATAAGGGCATTAGTGCTATTGTTGTAACCTAATTAAATATTAGGTAATCACACTGTGTCTTCTGTCCACCAAAGTCATGTACGTACACTGATGTTGACCTCTGCGCTCTCCTGGGCAATCACAGCATGGGATGGTAACAGAAACAAATGTCAGAAAGAGCTGAGGATCCCGTGTAATATGGAACACGCTGTTCAAATACAGGGTGTGTCATAGTACTATACAGTCAATACAATTTCTCATAGGAAGACCATACGTGGTGTGGCTTTCCCTATATTTCTGTTGCTATAGGTGTCTTTCTGGATGTGCAGGACACCATGTATTGGGAGATGTCATGTCAGATTTATCCATATGGGCAGATAAAGCATGCATGTGCAAGAGGCCTGATGCCAGACTTGTACTTACTGTGCAACTACTCTGAGCATGTACAGCAAGACAGTGTTGCATATGCTGTGAATCTGACATGTCAGACTTGCTTTGCATGCATCATTTAGCTGTCTGGGACTATCCTAGGTATCAGCCTGCAAAATCTGGCTGTGTGTATCATGGTATATCAGTCATTTTGAGATATGTTAGAAAGTTATGTATAGCCGGGATTTGGAGAGGTGGTAAGCCACCATGTCTGCGCTTCAAAGAGATGTTTCCACACAGAATAACAGCGTGTGTGGACTTTTTTTTTTCCCTTCACATCTTGATAGGCATAAATGTTCACTCCCTTTCTGACCATTGTGTGCAGCAGGAGCTGGCATGTATTCCATGGAAAAGCCTAGCACTAATTTTATCCCATGGAGCTTTCCAAGCCGTTGTTTAGAGTGTCTCCTGTAGTCTGTGTTCCTTAATATTAGTGTGTCGATTTCACGTCCAAGGCTCACATGGGTTATCAGTGGTCTCGTGCGAGATTAGATTTATCCTTCTATTGTTGCAGTTATTTTACTTTTCCTACTGGAGGGCTGCTCCCCTGCCTTGCACTTCTTGCTGGCTCTCAGGGCAATTGTTATTTCAGGCTTGTTAATTGTGTCTGCCAACTCCCACATAGCTCCTAGAGCCTAACGCTGAGCGGGGTAACACACAGCTTTCTATTGCCTAGCCATTGAATTAGGCCCTGCCTCTCCCAGTGACGTGTACGCTAGTCCTTTCTGCCTTTTCTGTTTTCTCTAGGGAGTTGTATTGCAATGAGCTCTTACACCTGAACTAAAAATTCAAGACTGGGCATGTAGTCTGTAGTATCTCATATCCACTGTGGAATGGGCAGAGAGGGGAAATGGTTACATAATCTCCAGCAAATTGTATCTTAACATTGTGGGTAACTCCTTGGAGCCCTGGGATTACTTAGTAATTTTTTTTTTTCCCCTTCTTATTCAGAAATAGACCGTTTTCCCAAGTCCATATTGAAAACAGCAGGTGAACCACCAGACCCTCCTTACTTGGTTTGGACAACAGATTAAAGGTTAGTATCACAAGAATGTAATTGCACTGCTATTTAAATGCCCCTTATTTTAAGGGAAATTACCAATTTTTGTTGCAACTACATCTTCGCTTGAAATCCAAATTTCTGCACAAGCTTCTCCATCCTTTTTGGTGCCTAGTATTTACATCAGAAATAAAGAGCCACAGAATTAGAGAAAAGATGCCTTCATGTGGCTCCATAAATTTACATAGTAAAATATCCTCACCATTTCATCTAATTTGTCACTCTTTTCCAGTACATCAGCTCTGGCACCACTTCTCATACTTAAGACCTCATACAGTTTCAAATAGCTACTGTAATAAAGAACACAAGACACCACCAATAACCCAGCACAAAAATACTTCTGTGTGCTTGAAAGTGAGCATTGTTCCAGAGCTGTACTGGCCTGAGATGCAGGAGGGGGAAACAGAGTCATGGCACAACGGTATTGCACAGTATTGAAGGCTGATCGCTTGAGCTCTTGGGACACTCATGCAAGATAAAAAGTTCATTCTGTAGCTAACAGCAAGCAGTAAGATGTTAAACCCATGTGATCTGATTACCTTTAAACATTGCATTATGATTTCAAGAAGAGTTTATTCAGCTACTTTCCAAAGGCTCCTATTATCTTATAGTGGGTTTTTTTTGGACTTTGACTAATGTATTTGGGTTTTTGGTATGAAGCCAACCTGATTTCTCCAAGAGGAAACTTAATATTCCCCAAATTTTCTAAAATATTGCTTTTTTGAAGAGGATACAATCTGTGGAATATAGGTGGAGATACTTTTTACTGACACCTGTTTGGGGCGACTAATAAACCTTATTTGAATTTTTTCCTCACAAATGATACAGTCATTTCAAATACATGCAGATTAAACCTTTATGGTTTTGTGGCTTCTCTCTTAAAGAAGAGTGCCAAGAGGGTTTCTGAAGCATGGCGTGGCAGGTAGGCTTTACTGACATTCATTTGGATGCATTACTCATTAGCAGTTTGACGAATGGGAAAGGCACCCCATATATTGTCGTTCCTATTTTTATCCATCAACACAAGATGATACAATATACTCAATTACATCTGTAAAATTTTCGAATTAGTTCCTAGTTTTCTATAAATACTAACACCTTCGTTGTAAGTATCTCCTTAATAGCACTTCTGCAGAATGCCGCATCCAGGAGAGGAGGGTGTCTTGCTGGATGCACACAGAGCTGGGAGGCATGGTGGGAAGTAGTTCCAGCTGTAAGGAGGAAAGGGAAGTTTTTTAAAATTAGGATCAAAGGCTTGGTCTTCTAAATATTTCAGTGCACCTGTAGACATACTTCTATGGGTAGTACTGTTTAGCACATTTTCACAGTTGGCACCTGGTGTTATGAATTATAACACATCTGTCACCTTGAAGTAGCTAACTAGATCTCACACCATGGCCACTCAAAACCTCACAGTGCATTCTGAAATGAGTTCAGGATTTCTCTCCTATAAACAAAGACTCCTGTCCTTGAAGATAAAAGGATCCCCCTCGGTTGTTAGAAGTCCAGTGCCAAAGACATGCAGTGCCAAAGATACAGCTAAACAGGATGAATTCCGTTTTGCCAGGAGCATCGACACAAATGCAAAGTAGGTAGCTTGATAAATCTGGTTTGCTGTTACTGTTGTAACAATGGTATTAGCAGGAAAACCTTGATAGAACTTTGTTTTTAAAAAAACATAGTTCATGGTACTTACCCAGCCTGACTTTATACCTTTATAAGTTAAGGAATTTTTCTAGGCTTCCTCTGGAGAGATGAAGGCACCTACAGAGGTAATTTGTTCCAGATACTTCTCTTAGGATGTGGGACGAATGACTTTCTTGTGTCTTTCTCCATTGACATTAGGGGAAACCTAGCCAAACTACATTGGACTAAAACACTAACTTCCAGGTGAGTACAGTTAAAAGAGGTAAATTCTGGTCTAAATTCTGCTATTTTGATGGTAGATTTGAAAATGCAAACAGAATGACCTTTAGGGATCTCTGAGGTTCTAGACCTACTACTTCTTACCTGAAGTTGCTCCCAGAGCTCACCATCCTCTTGGTTCTTCAGGGTATGTGTCCTGGGGCTCTTGGGTCTAGCTAGAGTCTAATACATGCAGTTCATTAGATAGTAAAGGGTAGTCACTGTTGCTCAATTAGTTTTGTTGCTTTTAAATTATGCAAATTATTAAAGTTCTTATAGAAATAATACTTGCGCAGAACCAAAAAATGAGGAGAAAGCTTAATAACCTTTAGTGACTGATCGAAGCAAGGATTCTGAATATACAAAACTGCCAGCAGTTTCTCATTATTCCCACAATCTCTTTTCCTTGGTAGAAACAAGAAAAATTACAGGTATCAACTAACCCATCCTGGAAATAAAGCTTTCTCAGCAAAACTCGAAAACATGCCCTTTTGTTCCCTAACCCCATTCATTCATTTTTCATATCAATTTTTAAATTTGATAAGGTCACTTACCCCATAATGGGTACTTGCAATGCCTTCTTTGGCAATGTTTTGGTAACATTATTTCAACATTGAGAAAAGACTTGGACCATCTGCTTCGTTGTTGAAAAAGCTTGACCATGCAGGTACCTTAAAACATCCAGTATCAGCACATTATGACTTCACTGAAGTCTTAGAAGATATTTGATGTGAAAACATCCTTAATCTGTCTTCTACACAGAACTAATAGATTACTGTACAACTTACTTTTATAATTGATTAAATACTAACATTCATGATCAATATTGTTTAAAAATATTAATAATGTTAACAAAATAAATGCCCACTACTATGTGAAAAATAAGACTATGCTATTTTCCATGTTGTAAAGTTTGTCACAGGAATGACGATTTTAGCTATGCCTTTCAACATCTTTAATGGTTTTTATCATTTTACCTACATAACATGTATACCTATAAACATTAATATAAATCGCAAATAATTTCATGTATGTAACAAACCCTATGGATATTTGGCCTGAATTTTTTCAGCTACAGATATCCTGAACACAGTAGGTTGAGGCAGATTCAGCTTATCAACAGAATTGCTTCCATGACTTTGCTTTTGAAACAAGTCTTCTTGAATAATAGTGCATAGTTATTGCACTATCAGGAAATTTCCAATCATAATTATTTAATTTTTAATGAAGCCTGATAGCAAGCTCAACCTGCTGAATTTTATGTTGAGCCTTTGTAATTCTTAAGGAACAGCACTACTCCATATTTCAAAAAGGAGCATTTTCAGGAGCAAAAGCCTCTGAGAAGGGGGAAGTTTTGCTGTTTGGATAAATGTTATCAAAATAAGATGTAGAAATTATGTCTTCAGTGGTATTCAGCCTCTGCTGATTTATGCTTTTCTTGATCAGTGACATATATTGGTCTTCTCATTTCTAAAGATGTTTTCATCAAGGGTTGTCAAGTCCGACCATTTTTATTTATCATTACATCAGATTTCTGTTTGTACAAATCAGACTTCAAGTTTTTCTTTCTTTTTTTTAGAGGTTTTCATAAGCAGGAAAGAATATCATATTGTTCTGAGTGACAGTGACGTACAAATAAATAACACTGAAACTTGAAGAGTGTTAATTAGAAATTATTATAACCTGACTGACCTGATGTGGCATTATGGTGTCTTGCCAAACTGGTTTTTTATTCTTACACGTGTCTGATTCGTGTTTGTGGTGGGAAGCTACTGATTTCATGGAATTGTTTGGGTTAATCCTTCCTTCTTTACCTTGTAGAGGTTTTATCTGAGGAAGAATAAGTAAAAGCAGAATGGGGTTCACCGGGTATGACCTGTGGTGACTACCCCAAATAATATTTGGTAAAGATTTATATTTTAGTGAGTTCAGATAGATGATATATTGTGCCTGTTACTTGTTTACTTAAATTAGATTTACATTGTTTTAAGACTGGCTTACACCTGTGTCATTCTACTGGCTTCAGTGCAGGTTTTTGTAATTGTTATTGGTGTGAGGTCATAGTAGGGTCTGTTGAAACAAATTGGCATTTAC
Source organism: Eurypyga helias (assembly GCF_000690775.1). Taxonomy (NCBI): domain Eukaryota; kingdom Metazoa; phylum Chordata; class Aves; order Eurypygiformes; family Eurypygidae; genus Eurypyga; species Eurypyga helias. The sequence goes on along the minus strand of NW_010251821.1, from coordinate 25,391 downwards.
TGAATGACAGACTTAGCCAACAAGAACATAACACCCAACTTGTGACTTTTGTTCATGTTGCCATCCTTGTAGCTCTGCAGAAGAAAAGCAATTTAGGTGTCTGTGAGCAAGGAGGACTGCTGTGTCTAGCTAGGCCGGATTCTCACGTAAAGAGGTCCCTCATTTAAAAGAAAAGCAGATCTCATCTTTACATCTGTATGTCCTACATCTACATTAAAAGGTTGTTTCTTAGAGTCTTTGAAGTGAGATGGGTCTAGCACTTGGCCTACTCCTCATTCCAGTTCCCGCAGGGACACTGGACTGCGGGCTGGGGTATAGAAGCCGCAGGTCTCCTGCCTTAGCCTGCCTTCCCGGCTGCTTGCCACGCTAATTAGCCGGGGTGGAGCGCCCTGATGACACACCTATACAGCATCTTGTTTTGGAGTTAGTTTGCTAGGAGTGCTGCACTGAGCTGTGCTGTCACATCCTACATTTAACCATAGGTTTATATGAATAACAGCTCAGGCAGCTAAACCAAAGTTATTCAGAATATGTAACACAGGTGATGCAAATACCAAACAAACACTGTGGGACCCCGCTCCGTGACTAGTACTGCATTCAGTAATTGTCACTGTGGTTCGACACGTGGGGTTGTAAGCAGCCCAGGAGCATTCTCAATATGATGTATCATGCTGTCCTTTTTGTATCTCCTGGTTTTCTTTTTTTTTTTTTTTTGGTACTATTTCAGGCAGAATTCCTGAGGGTTATTTTTCCTGTTTTCTTAGGAAGGTATGTGGTAGTAGCCACAATCCAAGATTGCACTGCATTGCATTACTTAAAGTATATAAACACAATATATTTAACATCCATGTAGCAGTAACCCCTATAGGCCCAGGTAAGGCGAACCCTATTTTTGTAGATATTTAGTACAAGCATAAAATGCCCCAGTAAGTTTACACTTTAGAAAGAGGAGAGAAAATGGGGAGGTAACATAAACAAAAGAATTTGAATACAGGGGATTCCACTGTATGTTTGTTCATAACGTTGGCATCAGTTCTTCAAGCTATTGGAAAGGAAGTTATTACTGAGAAGCGATGGGAAGGGAAAAGGGAAGGCAAATAGCGGCATAGAGCAGAAAGAATACATTTGAATCAGAGAAGCTTTTGGTAACTGACTTCATAGAAATAATACAATAGTAAGGGGAGAAAAGGTCCATGGTCAAATCACATGAGGAGTCAGTCCAAAATTTCCGAATAGGTTGCTGATGCTTGCTGGCAGCTTTTCACTTCAGCTGGAAGAAAAGAGTCTCTTTTCTCCACAAACCAGAATTAATCTGTAACACTTTTCTCCTCCAACTCAAGTGACTTGTGTTAATGGAGCAGCTTTCAGACAAGCACCCTGGATCAAGTCCTGTTTGGGTACAGTGGAAGATTTCCAGCTGTATTTTAAAGCACCATTCCTCTCTTGTGTCTGAACTGTTAATTTGCAGTGGGGTCACTCCCAACTTACACTACTGCTAGGACATTAATGGTCTAAATAACTGCACCTGCTATGTTAATGAAAGTGTGCATAATAGCTCCAGTAATTTAGAAAATTAGATATTGTGTTGGTGTGGGGAGGAAGAGAGAAGGGTATAAGGGGTGAGAACTTGGTCAAAAGAAATATAGAGTTCAGATTGCATGCTGTATTATTGCCACAGTGCTATCAATGCTGCTAGTATAAAGCTTTCAGTATTTTACTGGCTGTATTCAGCTTTGCAGTTGAATGTGTTGAAGAGTGGGAGGGCTTTTGAACAAGGAAAGAAGGAATTGAAATAATGTTAATTGAAACAAAAATCCTTCCTATTTTCTTGATAGCAGTCTTTTAAGATTCTGGGATTTTTTAAATTTTTTTTTTTTTTAATGATCCTTAGCAGAAGATAAGCCATTAGACATCCTTGAATCATAAAATCACAGGAAAATAGGACTGGAAGGGACTTTGAATAATCCTTTCCTTGCTCCAGTCTGCAAACATGTATACTAATATGATTCCTGATACATATTTGTCTAACCTGTTTCTGAAATCCTTCACAGCCTCCTCAAGCAATCTATTCAAGACCTTAACTATGCCTACTGTTAAAAAGCCATTTCTAATGTCTAATCTAAACCTCCCACCTGCAGTTTACACCCATTGTTTTTTATCGTGCCATGCTGGGCATGAAGAACAGCTTAATTCTTTTCCTCTCTGCATCCATCTTTTATGTATTAGATAATGCTTACATTCTTCTGAGTGTGCCTTTTTGTGTACCTCTGGAATTGGATGAAAATAGGTTAAAGGAAAAAAAAAAAGAAAAAAAATTTTGGCTGAGACAGTCATTTTAGCCAACGAGGCAGCAAGTGTCTGAGATGGAGGAGTTGGAAAACACTGGGCAGGGCAGGACGATTTGCTTAAGGCGATCTGGGGCCCTAAACATAGCACATAAGAGAGGCTGATGCCTGCCATGTGTTGCACATCTCTTATGACAGTGTCTGTTTGGCATGTCTGTCTCACCTGCCCATGTCTCAGCCTGTATCTCTCACCCGTCACCTGAACTGTGGCCAGGAAACTGTAGGTGCTTCTGTCAAGCCTGATTTTCAGGGATTAAGTTAGTTCACCGCTTCCATTTTTAGTTCTTTCCATTTCTGAAGTCAGAGTTGGGTAAGAAAAAGTAGGGAATGAGGAAATTTGAAATGTGGAAGCAGCTGCAAGTTGCTCATCTGGTGGGGGCAGAGTTAGAAATAGTCCTACACTCCTTTGTTCAGTTCTCAAATGTCAAAGTCCAGTATATTCCAGGAAATACCTTACTTCTTCCTTCATCACATCCTACAGGTCCTGGCAAAGATCCCCAAAACTCTGTTGTCCAGATGATCCCAAAGGTGAGGCCCTGACTGATCTTTGCACCTGCTCCAGACCAGCGTCCCTTAGCGCATGCACTGCAGAGGCTTCCCGAGCATCCTGCAGGTATCCTGGTGGCCCCAGGCACCTAGGAGCGCACGCCTGCTTGTCCTGACACACTTTGGCTGTCCCCTGTGTCCTCTCCCAGGTGTCCGCAGCCGTGCCAGCCCCTCCTGATGGTATTTGTCCAGAGTGTATGGAGCCTAAACTGAAGGTTTCTAGTTACATCATTTAAATTACATAGTGTGGTAGTCTGGATAATTGCAAGTAATTTACTTGGTCCTGCCTACACTTTGGATTCATGGAGCAGCTCTGCGGTACTCCAGGTGTAAGATATACGTGTGGGCGGGTGAAACCAGTCGACCAGATACACTCCTCATCTCATGGGATCCTTTGTGAGGTTAACACTGGCTTCTCCCTTTGGAGCTGAGGAAAGACACGGAGCAGTTCACCTGATTTAATGGTGTTGTCTGCAGACTTGGGTAGGCACCGATTATACAGGGGTCACATTTTCTTTTCTGCGGTGAAGACCACGAACTTACATTTACATTAAAAAAAACCCATGAAAACTCACATTCTTCTGCTAGTTGCGTGCTTCTGAGAGCTGGGACCTGAAGCGTAAGGCAGTAGTATTTTGTGTCCTAACAAAATGTAAAGACTTTCTTCGAGTGAATGCATTTCTTAAAAAATGGAAAGGAGAGAATTGATTCTCTTGCCACATCATTTTTGAAAGAGAAAGCCTATGTGAATTACTCCTCAATGAAGTCTAGGATTGCCTCATTCTACTCTAGCAGTGAAAATACTTCATAATTGTGCAGTATGACAGAATCTTACCTGTAGACTAAATTTGAGAGGCAAATCTCCATTTTGCTACGGTTGCCAGAAGAACAGACTTTGTAGTAACTCCGGCTGATTTTTATTTTGATTGAGGAAACTATTTCCTCATCTTGGAATGGGGATAGCTATTAATAGGGTATAGGAATTGGTGTTATCTCTGATAACATGAATCTGTTTTGAAACGAACCTGGAAAAAGCCCTCCAAGCGTAGAGTTTACTGTTGATAACTGTGACACCCAGTGGTCATTTAAAGAACGATAAAAATGTAGAACAGAATGACTGCAGTGAACCTCAAGCCTGCACAAAATACTGAGGTTTACACAGTAAATGCCTTCTTTTAAGAGCAGTACTCTTTTCCTCGGTAATGCATATAGATAGTAAAAATAAGCTATTTTAGGAGCTGTAAGACTTTCATCCATTTAGTTCATATTTTACCATATTTAACAAATACATGTATATTTGTATTTACTTGTACACAGCTTTTAATGTCTTGTGAGGCTGAGGTTACAACTCCGATAAAACACACTGGATGACTGACAGAAAGTTACTTTATCGCTATGAAGTATGAAATGGCTTTTAATTCTTGTTGGCGAGAAGCTGGCTGAGAAGTCTGGGAGATAAAGGGACCTTGTTTCCCCTCCTTTGTTTGCCACTGACTCATTGTGTGGCTTAGAGCAAATTACTTGTGTGCACGGCTGATAAGTACTTCAGTCAGGAGGCTCATAAAGGTGCAAGGTGTAATTAGTATTCGTCTAGGCAGCATTCACCTCAAACCATTTATACCATAGTCCAGAATGATTAAATTATATGTTGTGTATAATGCATCATATTTATATTCCAAAGAATAATATAACTTTATGAACTGTGCTTTATTATAGAGCACCGGATACAGATTTAGTCCCATATACCTGGTAAACGAGAAATTCAATTCTGTGGTTTATGGATCACTGACCATAAAATATTTACTCTTAGCGACACATTTTACATAAAGGAGTAACACCAAAATTCATAATATCTAATTGCAGTGGACGAAACAGCACATGTAGATGTATCTTACAGCTATTGTTTGGGAATGTCTCATGGAAATACCAAAGCATATTCTTAGGGGAAGGAAGAGTTACACAGCAAAAGGTGCAACATCAGAAAGCATCCAGTTATAAAATAGGAGATTAGTCGTAGCTGCAAAGTCAGTTATTGCCTAAGGCCCTCTTCTTGGCTGCATTAGCTGTGTCTGTACTGTGTGCCTCAGGAGTGCTCTTCAGCTCCCTGAGTGCGTGCACCCTGCAGAATTGGGATGCTGGCTGAATTCCACCATTTATTCATCTCCAACCTACCCAGTTTCCAGGCAGAAAACCTACCCAACTGCAGCCAGAAAGGGAGCAATGAGATTTCAAAGACACAAATGTGCACACGCACGCACATGTGCTGAAGGGCTGTGTTGCAGCATTACTTTCCAAGAACGTCAGTATTACATTTTTCACACTTCTTTAATGACCATCAAGGTTTCATATTTAATAGGACCACATGAAAGGAAATATTTAATTGTCATAACCAAAATGCTTAAATACTGAGCTCAAGATAAAAATACCTTACAACAGCTGCATGTGGGAGCTAAATTGGTCCATCATGAAAAATACAGGATTTTTGCATGTCATTACTTGGATTCCTGTAACATTTATTTGTCCTGGTTTCAGACCCTACTGTCCATATCTTTAGAAGGACACAAAGAAAAAGTTAATCCCTATTTTCAAGAGCTTACAGTCTAAAGATAATCACAGGTAACAATAGATGGAAACAGATAGAGGAGTGCACTCAAAGAAAATTAATGCTCATAAATTGTATTGTTGACTATATAGACTAACAGATTCTCACCTGGTGTTCTTCACTGCAGTGTGAAGAGTGGTTTTGTCTTCCAGCTTCTGATAAGAACAGAACTATTTGATATAATGTTGTTCTAGCATAAGAATATATACTGGTGCTTACTGATATAATAACATATGTATACATTTGGCATAATTCTAGTTCAGTCTCTGGAAGGTTTAAAGTTTTGCTCTTTAAACTAGCCCTCAAATATGGATATTTCCTACAGAAATTTGTTTTTGCTTAGTGTCCCTCCACCATTTATTCTATATTTGAATTACTTCAATTCCGCCTCTGGGTCATAAATGCCTGCTCTTGGTTTTATATTTTTGTATTACATACAGCTCATTTCAATCCTCCCACCTGCTTCATTTGTTGTTGTTGTTATTGCTTCTTAGCCTTAGAAAGTTTGATTTTAGTCCTCACAGACTGGATAAATCATGTTAGAAACCAGTTTGTCTTCTGCTTTGTTTATAGCATTTTTGCTAGCCAGCATAAACAAAGCCTCGGGCAACCTGCCATCCTATTCTAGACAGGATGTCTAACAAGTGTAGTAAGTGCAAGACCTATTGTTTATGTTGTGAACTGAGTTTGGGTTTTTTGCTGCGCAGTTCTGTACTCTTTATTCCAAAAGTGTTGTCTTATCCTCCAGTGAGGAGAAAGCCACAACTCACCATGTGCAAATCTGTGTTTTTAGATAAAAGAGGATCCAGATACGGGCTAGCTGGAAGAAATGTGTTCCAATACTTAATTATAGGAAAAAAAAGTATGCTGAGAGAAGAAAGAAGTCTGACGTGTATGTTGATATTTACCTCTGTTTATGTGTTGTGAAGAGCATTCTTGGAAAAGCATGAGTAGTGATGTATTTCATCCCTTCCCACACACTGGGCATGCACTGGAAGAGAATCTCATGGTAATTGTTATTAATTGCTGTGATGCAGCACACCAGTGGCTCATGAAGTCTCTCTGATGTCTTGCTGAAACCAAATGTTTCAGATACAGACATAAATATCATACAGTACAGTTTTTCCAATAAAGCTACACCCCTACTGATTAGCTGGTGCCCTGAGGTTTAGCGATAATAAGACTTTCTGACTTAAACCTCCACACTCATCCCTCTTTTCACACCACCCTTCTGTGATAAACCAGCACTGCCAGCTCTCAAGTTCATTTCAGTGTTTAAAAATTAGCTCCTCACTCTCAAGAGCATCGAGGCCTGGCTCTTTGCAAGTGGCATCTGCTGAGAGGCGCATTATTTTATTAATTTCATGGATTAAAAAAAAAAAAAAAAGGTGAAGAGAGTTTAGGACTGGAAAAAGAGCAAGCAGGAGCTGCAGGAGCAGCCCCAGAGCCTGGGAGCAGTGTGAGCCACAGTCCTCTGCTCAGAGATCAAAACAAGGGGAGCCACCCTCATAATCTTCGTCTTGCACAACCCCTGCCATGGCTGTGGGTGAATGTGTTTCACCCTGAAAAGAGGTAAAAAGAGGACAGACCACTGACTGACGCAACCGTCAGAGGAGATAGAAGTGAATTTTTAGACTCGGCCCCTGCAGCCAGTATACTGAGTAAAATAATGATTATAAAGGATGCAATCAAGTTGATTTTGTATCAGGGTGCAACATTTAATAATTAGCAGGCCAAACTCCTGCCTTCTGGTGTTTTGAATGCTGAGGTATAAAAATAAAACATGTGAAATACAAAATAGTGTTTCTGGATGGTGGGAGCGAGCAAGATGTTTTAAAGGATGTTTGAGTACTGCTACGGCAGATGTAATACAGATCGTGCCATCTCACTAAGTCGCGGGAGTTCAAGAGTTCAGAATGGCCGTTTAGGACTTGTGTATATAAACAAGTGTCAGAAAAACTGGATAAATTCTTTTCTCTTGGAGTTGAAAAATCTTCTCAGACCCTACAATGACAGAAATTTCATCTTGTTCACCAGGAAGTCTTTCCAGAACAGTCAGTGACTTGTAGTTTCAACGTCAGCCCTAAAAGCTTTCCAACACGAGGAGAATCTGAAATGATGAAGGCATACTCCGCCGCATGTCTGTTTGAAGTACAGCACAACACCGTCTTAGCACCAGCGTTTGCAGGAATACAGGCACCGGTCTCAGTCGCGAAATGGCCCTGTTGCAGCAAGGCAGGACTCTCCTTTCTCTGAGTTTTGATGGTGTGTTTTTTCACCTCCAAGCACAGATACCGAAGGGAGGAAGTAACTGACCATTTCATTGCTGTGACTACTGAAAAAAGGCCCCTTTAAAGAAATGTCTTTGAGAATAAACAGACAAAATTATCAGTTGTTAGCCTACTGTTGATTGACAGTAGAAAATCACTTAAACAGCCATTCTTCCTCAAAAAGTCCTGTCTGCTACTCTGCAGAGGTTCAGATGGCACACTCTAGCTTTCCTTCATCATCACTTATATTGTGTAATATTCCAGAAGAAGTACAGAGAAGGGGCAAGAAACCAATGGAGAAATTAAAAACAAAGTTTGGGATATCAAATCTAAGCCATTGATTATACCAGGATTTCAACCCAGCCATGCTGGAAATGCACTGTATAACTCTGGGCAGGCCGTTAACACCTTTTGGCAGCACCTCACACCCTTATTTAATTTAGGCCAGAAGTTTCATGATTAGCTTAAGCCAATCTAAGACTGTACTGCTGCCAAAAGGGACATTCCTCCCCCTTCTTTCATCAGACCAGGCATCCACATGACCATACAATAAACTGTTCCAAATGAAAATGAGCCCTGGCAACAACAACCACCTTTAAAAAAAAAAAAAAAGAGTTTAGTTTTTAATTGAGCCTGGAAGTTAAGCATACCCTGTGTGCCGCCAGACGGTTGCTGCTGCTATTGAAATGGATGGACTGGGAATGAGCATCTAGAGGGAGGGAGAGGTTAGACAACCACCCTTGGCACAGTGGGATCCAGTGGGTGAGTCTCATGTTAAGGGGATGCCATATCTACTATAGCAGGCAGTGTGGCTTGAGATTGGCTCTGTAGAGAGAAACAGGTTGTGCTGCTGTCCCAACAGCCACGTGGTATGCATCCGAGTGAGTTTACTTCGGATTAACTCTAGGGTTGTCCCTTGCACAGGTGGGTGTATTGCATAGGATCCTGGAGCACATCTTCCAGTTCAGTTGATAGGAAAGCTGATGTAGATGCACCCTGCATGTCCCTGTGGATACCACTGGTATCAATATTTCTTGAAATCTCTGGATGCTACCATAATTCAGAAGTATTCAGAATCTATTTAAACTCTCTGGGGGTGGCAGGCAGGAATGTTGCAGACCCAGTGTTGAGCAAGGAAAGAGAGACACAAGATTTCATGTGTTTTGACCCCCACAGAACACTGAGTCATTTCTGTACTCCTGCTCTCGAGCAATGGAGTGGGCCAAAGCTCAGGTCTCCCTGTGGTTCCCTTTGGTGATGGTGCATTTGATGATTCTCACCGCCTGTGTTCACTGCTGTACCAACACACAGCTCTGCTGTTCTCAGCCCCAGGATGCTGTCCACCAGCACAGTCTGTGGACTCACACTCTAAGTGTGTCTGTAAGAGTGGGGTCCTTAACCTGCCCTTTGGGGGTGTTTTGTGCAGCTGGGTGCATGTAGCCCTTTTTTCACACAAATTTGTCATCGGTCATTTTGGCAGGAAAGGAAAAGACAGCAGGGGGCACCAAATCTGCAGAATTCTGTCAGAATGACAGTTCCTGGACCAGGTTCATAAAGTTGGTATTATTGTGCATACACTCAATTTAACACCTAGAATTTCTTTCCAGCACTGATATTTTCTGAGATACTCCTTTGCTTCTCAGGAGTTACAGTGGTGAAGGTGAGGGTCTAACACAAACTCAGAAATCTGAGCCAAGTAGCAGATCTTTCTCCTGCCAATTGTCATCCCACTCCCTTCCCTGCTTGGTGCTGTAGGCTCCAGAGCTCATGCCCAGGAAGATGCTTTAACACTAAATTCGGAAAGGCCTTTGTCTTGGCAGGACTGGGATAACTGAAGGCTTTGCCTTTCAGTCACGAAATGTGCTGGTATCAGCATTGTGAAAAGATTTTGTGCTGAAATCAGTGTTGGACTTTATAAAGAACTTAACCTCTCAGTGGCCATGCAAAACGTATTCAAGCCTAGAATAAGTGATGTAGCTTAACTCTGCCTCTGTTCTTTTGCAGAAGCTGGAACTCAACTTTCATACACCTTATTTTTTAATAAAAATCCTCTGCAAAATAAAACCAAAACACAGTATACATTCTCTCATGGTTCTTTGAGTACTGGTTTAAACGTAATCTGTTAGGTATGGATCTGATTTGAAAGCTTTCTTCATATGAACAGTTCACACTCATGGAACAGCTATGGGTACACTCAGAAAAGTAAAACCTATTACTTGTATATATAACACATGTATTATTTGTATTTTGGAAGTGCTTCAGGATTGAATCCTTATGCAATAACATATAAAGACAAGTAATGCTGGCAGACACTTTCAGAACTCTATTAATTGGGAACTACTAGTAGTGTGTTTCTATTACAGCCAAGGACTGGAAAGATGAGAAAACACATTCAAACCTTTGCTGAGATGTTCACCCCAGGAATTTTTCCTGCCCTGCATAGCCAATCCTTAATTGATATTATTCTAAATTTACAGTCACTTTCTTTGAAAAATCAGGCCATAGAGAGAGATAATGAGACAGAAAAGATCGTCATGCAACTGAGGTGGGAGCCTAGGACTGAGACATGACTGCTCATTCTGTGGCTTTTGGTGAGTCGTTTTGGGGTCAGATTCATAAAATCATGTAGTTATTTGAATGGTAAGTTCAGCTGTGTGCTTTCAGGCTTATTTATCTACTTTAAATGTAATCACTCATGGGATAAAACAGGTAAACAACATACCTACTAAGCCTCCCAGAACAGCATGTTCTTACAGGTAATTGCTATGGTTTCAGACAGCAGGAAAATAATGTCTTGTTGTCAAACGACCACAACTCAGATGATAGCAGCTGCACATGTGCCTATTAACAGCTCCGTAACTAACAACACCTGTCGTGCTCTGCATTGAACTGATGGCACGTACTCAGCTGATCCGTGCATGTACAGTCAGTCCAATGTATTTAGATTCAGTGATACTGGCAGATCTGCATTGTTAAAAGCAGAACCTGGAAATAATGAATGCTTTTCTCCAAGGTAATCATAAATCATCACTGGAATACTTTTCATGATTGGTTTACCGAGTCTTATCACCGCATTTTCTCTTGGAGTTCATGAATCTTTTATTTTTGACTGTGCAGTTTCACAGATTCACTGACCTTACAGAGTTACTGTGAAGAGAAGTATGTTAAATATTGGGAAGAGTACTGATACTGCTGTAATGGGGATTGCATAAATACCTAGTGTAAATAAACTCTACGTTACCATTGATTTCTTTAGAGAGTTTACAGCCTTGAACTTTTAACTTCATTTGTCCTACTCACAATAGCAGGCTAAAATAATGATTTCAAAACCATATTTTACAGACATCTGTCAAGAACTGTGTAAGACTTTTGATAACAGACCTGGGTTGTTCCTTAATCAGCTGGAGGGTTGCTGTGTTACTTCTGTCTCTGTAACCCTTAGCCTGGGAGCTTCAACCTGGTCAGCTTGAAGCTCAAGAAACTGGGGCCTTTCCCACTTGTGATCTACTCCATTCCCTTCTGTGGCATGACTCCTAAATAAAGTTAGGAAACCTGTAAAACAAACTGACTGCTCCCCATGCTCAGTAGCAGTGGATCATAGAATCGCAGTTGCGGAATGATTGAGGTCGGAAGAGGCATATAGAGGTCATCTGGTCCAACCCCCTGTCACCTAAAACAGGTTGCCTGGACAGCTTTTGAATATCTCCAAGGAGGGAGACTCCACAACCTCTCTTGGAAACTTGTGCCCGTGCTCAGTCACCTTAACAGTAAAAAAGTATTTTCTGATGTTCAGAGGGAGCCTCCTGTGTTTCAGTTTGGGCCCACTGCCTCTTGTCCTGTGTTCAGACACCTGAGAAGAGCCTGGCTCCATCCCCTCTTCACCCTCCCTTCAGGTATTTATACATGTTGATATGATTCCCCTGAGCCTTCTCTTGGCTCAGTAGTCCCAGGTCTCCCAGCCTTTCCTCATATGAGAGATGCTTCAGTCCCTTAATCAACTTCATGGCTCTTTGCTGAGCTCTCTCAGTATGTCCCCATCGCTCTTGTACTGGGGAGCCCAGAACTGGACACAAAACACAACTCATAGGATAACTGGACCTTTCCTTCTTTAACAACCTGAGACATTTCTTCCTTCCCCACACTTCCATTGCAGCCTGCCTTCTGGGCGTTAAGTCACTTGTCCTCCAAGGCCATTAACAAACCTAATTTTCACAACCGGATCATTCTTTGCTGGAGAATGGTACAACAACTGGTGGTTGGTGGATGTAGATGTGTCAAAACTTCAAGCAGACATGGACAAGAAATCTGAGGATTTTCTTAGGCCCTTCTTCACCAGACAGATCAGAATCTTGCACTGCTCATAGTGCTGAAAGGTCAGTCCCTGTCCTAATCCTCTCCTATCCCAGCCATATTTCATCTTCTGTACTTCCCACACCTCTCCCACTTCTTGCTCTCTCGCTCATTCATAATATAAAACCTAGCAGACATAAAATAGCAGAATAAAACATGACTGTAAACAGAGCAAAGTTGGACACATCTAGGCTTTTTTTTTTCTGACTTGATGTACGTTGAGTAAGTCCTCAGAGATTTACAGTTTTAACTCAGTTACTGTTTGCCGTGAAAGTTTCCTATACCTGGAATGAAACCTAAAGATAAATAACAGGAGTCACTCAAGTGAGCTGATACTCTCAGTAAGCAAAGAACCAACAGAGTCTGTGAGTTCTGAAGTATCAAACAGAGCAGCTCTGTTATTTCTAAATGTGCTTGTACAGTTCAGCTGCCTGCTATAATGTTAAATTTTAAGGCTGTACTTTGCCCTGCTGTTTGTTTACTCCACTGCCTTTCCCTGCTTCTGCACAACACTTAACAATTGCAGAGAAATTAGCATTTCTCCTTCTGCTTCTGCTAATAAAGTACGATCCTCCACACAAACTCACCCAAAAGGTTCTGGCTGGTAGTGGGGTTTAATCTTCTTTCTGAAATTTAGCTACCCCGTCTATCAGATATAGTACCAGAAGAAGCAGTCTGAATATTGGGGCTTTAAAAAATCTAAATTTTTTTTGGTTTTAGCAAGTAGGTAGAAATTTTTAAAATGGGTTCAGATACTGCACTTCTCTAAGTCTCAGGAAATCTTTTGAAGGGGAGGGGAGGGGAAGGGAGGGGAGGGGGGGGGGGGGGGGGAGAGGGGCCCCACTGCCTGTTGCCTTTGCTACAGGGCAATTTCCCGAGGTACTGGAAGAGACGGAGAGGAGAGGAGAGGAGAGGAGAGGACTGACAGTGATCATCTAGTCCAACTGCGTGAGACCATTTCAGGGCTGACCAAAAGTTAAAGCATGTTGTCAAGGGCATTTGTCCAAATGTCTCTTCAACACTGACAGGCTTGGGGCATCAACCACTTCTCTAGAATAGGCCAACAGATTTTTCCCTTACTCATTTAACTTAATTAAAACAAAATAGAACATTCTGTCTCTGATTTAAATATTTTAAATCATAGATAATAGGGTGGGAAGGCACACCAAAATGCCATTGAGTTAACTGCCTGACAAAAAGTCAACTCAAATACTTCTTGACATGGGTTTATGTAAACTGCTCTTAAAATATTCCAATTCATGGCATTGGCCTCTGTGGGCAAATCTGTTCCATTACTTCATTGTCTTCACCAGTAGAAAAGTCTTTCTAATTTCTAATTTAAGTCACTTTTTGTAATTTAATACCATTAGATTTTATTCTATCTGTAGTGAGCAAAGAACATGATACTCTATTTCTACGCTCATTATATTCTATTTCCACGCTCACTATGCCTTTACATATTTGAAGACTGTTTTCATGTAGGTCTTCAGAGTTTTCTTTAGGTGAAAAGAGCTCAATTATTTCTGCCTTGCCTTAAAGGCCAAGTGTTTTATATCTCTGATATCTCCTGAATTATCTCCAACTGGCATAGGTAGTTTTCACAAACATAATATCCCAAAATTTCCTTACTTCACACCTTCAGTGCTGTATTTTTGCTTATGTATCCCCCTTACAGTGATAACTATTGACTCACGTTCAGTTTGTTACAAAACATGCAGCTATTTTTCTGACAACTGCTGTCTGATTGTTCCCACTCTTAATATTGTATATTTAATTATTCCTACCTAAATGCAGTAATTCTCAGTTTTCTTTGATGAGTTGCATATACTTTTCACATTGATTCCTTAACTTGTTGTGATGATTCTCAATTTGCATCCTACCCTTTCACAGGCAGCTAAGGGATCCTCTGCAGCTGATGGCTGAATGGTATTTAATAATCCTCTCTGCTGCGTTATCCAAAATATTAATGGAAGTTTTTACTAGTGCTAGACCTGAGGTAGAATCCTACACAATCCCATGTGCAAAATTCTTCCACTTTGACAGTGAATCATGAATAGCAGAGCCAGCGGCACTTTCCCAACACACTGTTACATAAAAATGTCACCCAAACCATGCTTCCTTAACTTACGTTTGAAAATGTCATGTGAAACAGTGTCAAAATCTAAGAGTTAGGAAATATGGTTTTAATTGCTCTTTCCTTTTCCCAAGGTCTGGTACTTTGTTATAGAAAGAATTTTGTTTCGTTTGATACAATTTTACCTTGATTAACCATGGTTCCTTGCTATTTTTTTCTTGCTTTCTTCTAGGTACTTGTTTAATTTAAATTAACAGAAAAATAATGGAATAATTAATGAAACATGCCAAAATGTTTATCATTCCCTGGCTATTCAATTTTCTGAAAATGACCTTGGTCTTTACCAGTCTTCTGGAATATCATCTGCCTTTCAGGATTTCTAAATATGTAGTCAGTCTGAGATTATAGCAACTTTTAAAAGATAAACCACACGGGAAATGTGTGCCAGTCTCCTTAGATAAACTGGCTTTCCTGTAGGGCCATTTCCTAGACATCTCAGACTGTCTCATGATGTTCTGTAGTATTCAACGAACATTTTTATTGCTGTCAAAGATAGTAAAATACAGTTATTATCGGGAAAAAGCACATTTTCACATGGCATATCGATACCATATAACTTGTATATTGAAACAGAAACTAATTTAAGAAGTTGTATAGACAGAAGGGTGAATATGCTAAGTAAGTTAACAAAAGAGACTCTGCATAAAATGAGTTATATGACTATGGTTGGTGCGGCTTTCGACCCAAATGCAGTGAAGACAATTGCTCTCAGTTTATCTGGAGGCTCCCTCTAGTTTGGTTTCACACCTTACCTAGGAATTCAAACAGGCTGAATACATCTTTACCTTGCAGCACAGTTAAATGAACTCAAGTTCCTAAGCTGAAAGTTGTCTTCTTCAAGAAGACCGTGGCTGTGTAGTGGAAATAATTTAAGATGTCATGCAGTATTCATGCACTTCTGTATCTAACAGAGGCAAGATTTTCATTTTTGCTTCTTAGAAGTCAACAAGTCGATTTCATTCATTTTAACTTGCTCTCTCTGGTTTCTAAGAAATCAAAGTGAGAATATGTTACTAAACATGTAAGTAAATATACTCAGTTTAAAGCAAGTCTCAGCACTCTGTGCCTTTTGCATAAGACTGTTAAATTGCATCTTAAAAAAAACCCAGGATGACCCTTTGGACAGATGGTCGGGGTTTATGAGCTTATTTTTATTAAGTTCAAAGAAAGTCCCACACCTGTTAAGAAAGAATATGGATAAATAAAACCAAAAGATTATTTAGTTTGCCAGCTAAGCAATGTGTTTGGGCTTAATTCAGACCTGGCAGCCTTGCAGGATGAAATAACCCACATAGGATGATTTTGGAATGGGTAAAGGCATAGATGCTTCCCAGTGCGGTTTCTGAGTGTTAGCGTGGAGCTATCATTTGTTGGAGTCCAAGAGTAATTAAGCCTTTGTTCCTCTTTGCTTGCACCGAGGTGATTAGAAAGGGAATCTCGTTGTGCTTGGTGCACTTCTGAGATTTGCAAGGCAGACACTTTCCTGATAAGAACTGAATCTGCTTATTTCAGACAGGCTGGTGAACAACCATCAGAGGACAATTTCTCTCAGCTGCTGTGTCAGGCTGAATGCAGCTCAGCTACCCTAGTTGCTCAGATGAGTAGGTAGTTGTTAGGCATATCAAGCTGTTTACTAAGCTCGTTTGCAATAATTTTACCTTCTTCCTTCGGATGCACTAGAAACAGTCGCTCCTCTTCAAGGTGAAAATGAACTTGGTAATGCCGTTTGTGGACACAGATCATCTTAATTCATTTTCCCAGTGACTTTTGTTGTCACTCTTGTGATAGATTTTCTTCTTTCTGGACATCCTTCTGCTAGTCACCTCCAAGCCACCTCACCTATTTATGGGCATTCTAACAGAAGGAAATTAATAGGAATCCACACTGAGTGTGAATTTGCAGTTCACTAATTCACACTGGTTTTGCTGGAGACACTTCGGTGCTAAAGACAAAATAGCTTACTGTACTTTCAAAGCAAGATGACTTTCTTCTAGCAAGACAGAGTGGCCTTAGTGGGAATTAAGGCAGCTAAGCTGCAGTGCTTGGAAATTTACACCCTAATTATCACATATTAGCTTCTCTATCTGGGCCAGAACAAATATATGAGGAATACTCAGGGGGTTGTCCGGCAGGTTACCTTTTGCTGCAGTATGACCTCCACTGAATGCATGTGTTTTGTCTGCTCACATTCAGAGCATCACGATGGAAAACTCTTCTGCAGCTGAAGTAGGCAAAAAGGGTTTCTGATTTTCAGTTGTCTGGATGTTCAAAGTATCTCTTGTAAGGTAGCATGCATACACACACGGTGCTGCAGCAGGAGCTGACAGATCATTAACATGAATTGGAAATGCCATACTGCTAAAATGTCATCTCTGCTTCCATTTCAAGCCTGAGTCTGCCAACTTGGTTAGCTCTGCTTAACTGAGTAGGTTTGCTTATGTTAATTGTTTCAATGGATAAGGAATTATTAAATGAATGCTCCAAAAGCCAAAATAACCCACCACCTAAATACTTGCTGAAAATATTTTTCTTTTAGATAACCATGTCCACAAAGAAAACCTGCCTGGAGTCAGTCTGATTTTGTATGTTACTTCAATTGCAATCCAAAGCAAACTTAAAATAGGTGTTAGGGAAAAACTGTAAGAAGGTTCATTCCTATTATGTGCTGTTTCACATCAGTTTATAGGTCAACAATTTATGTAACCCGGTCAGCAAGAAGCATATATATAGCATCTACCCCTGCGAATCAATTAGCTGGCTGATGTCAAGGCAATTAAATTAATACAGGACTGTTGCAGGTTCAAGGAGAAGAGAGCTTAGTTTCTCTATAGCAGAACTAAATACCTTGAACTGAGAAACAGATTTCTGTGAGTGTGCACAGTACTGGTGAGTCATGATAGTTTCTTAAAGGCTGTTTAACTTTCTGAAGTTGACATGAGTCATTGTTCTCTTCCCAGGTAATGACTAGTCAAGATCACATTTAGCTCTTCCATTTCTCTGTAATCTCGGAGACTTGTATTTCATTGATCTTCCAGTGAACAACTGCTTCTGAGTCCTGAGTGACAAGTAAAGTCTTTAAGAAATAACACAAGAGAGCTCCATTTGGAGAGCATGGGTGACTATAGCTGGCACCTGCTACTGCTCAGCCACTTTCGTCTCAGAAATAAAAGTGACAATTGGTTTAATAAAAAGAAGCATACCTTGTCCTTACTGATTAATGTAGGGACAAAACATACAGGACTTGGAAAAAGACAACTATGAATAACATAGATTTCATATGAACTTCCAAAAATAAGCCCAACAAGGGCAGAATTTTAATTTACTACATCACAATCACTGTTTCTCCTAGCTGTTCCAGAGTATTTCAGGTGGCATTCTAAATATTTACTAAAGATCTAGACCTAAACTTTCATTGTCTGACCCTTGTGGTCTAGGCAAGTTTATTTAGACTTTTCAAGATAACAGAAAGAAAAAGAAGACAGAACCCAAATGAAGATGATATATTTGCGGTATAAAATGTGCTAGAACCTTCAGCCAGGATGTCAAACCTTTCCTGTTCTCTTCTTCATAAAAGACGGGTAAATTGCAGAGAAGCACCTTGTCTTGCTGGTTCAGCTTCAGACTAGAAATATTTTATGTGATGTTAAAAACCAGGATGGCTAATGCATTAAAGGTTTATATTTAGAATAGGAATGATCTTTCAGCACAGCATTCTCATGAGGCTTCTTGCTAAACATGTTCCCACTCCTCCATTGCCACCTCCAACCTTTTCTGCTGGTATTTTTCCAATTCACAATATGAATTCTTCAGTTCTTGTTGTCAAATGCTAAAATAATTTTTATGAGGGACTTCAGCTGAACTGACTACAAATTCTGATACAGAGTGCTACAGTCACTGGTTTACCTCCTACAGTTAAAAATATCCCTATTTATGGGGGTTTAGTTTTCTCTCTTGTATAACATGAGAAATATGTTTCAAAGTTACAAAAGCTTAGGGGATCAGCTTGGACAATCTTTAAATTCATCATTTGATAGAGTTCTGTTATCGATACGCTAACAATACAACTTGTGGGGTTTAGGCAATTGATTTTTTTTTTTTTTAACAGAGATTGTGATGCTCTGAACAGCAAAATCTGATACTAATTTAGCAGAGGCAGAGGACAAGGAGGTGGGGTTATACAGGTCCTGAGCTGATGGCAACCAGTCCATTTGTACTATCATTACAGTACACAGAATCATAGAATCACAGAAGGGTTTGGGTGGGAAGGGCCCTTACAGACCATCTAGTTCCAACCCTCCTGCCATGGGCAGGGACACCTTCCGCTAGACCAGGTTGCTCAAAGCCTCATCCAGCCTGGCCTTGAACACTTCCAGGGATGGGGCATCCACAGCTTCTCTGGGCAGCCTGTTCCAGTGCCTCACCACCCTCTCCAGGAAGAACTTCTTCCTGATGTCCAATCTAAACCTCCCCACTTTCAATTTAAACCCATTACCCCTTGTCCTGTCACTCCAGACCCTTGTAAAAAGTCCCCCCCAGCTTCCTTGTAGCCCCTGCAGGTACTGGAAGGTGCTATAAGGTCTCCCCAGAGCCTTCTCTTCTCCAGGCTGAACAAGCCCAACTCTCTCAGCCTGTCCCCATAGGAGAGGTGGTACGTGCTGCTGTCCATGCATAGCCTCTCCTTCCTGTCACATCACAGATGTACCCACCTCTCACAAAACTGCATCAAAAGTAAAAACACTTTTTCTCAAGAAATACAGCCATAATTTAATGTTTATGTATTCATTAGTCAACACTGTTACTTATGCGGACCATATTGTCACTATTCATTTATGCGTGCAAGTTAGAAATGACTAAGACCATTTTTTCAGCTAGAACACATTTGCCAGTTTGGTGAAATACTGACATTTTTCTAAACTATAGCAAAGACACCAGGCCTTGGTTTACTGCACCAGATTGTTGTTTTCTGGACAGCAGGGATGAGCATTCAGTAGCAGTCTCAGTAGAAAAAGATAAAGAGGAAGAGCATTTGATTTAACATGAGAAAATTTAATCTTCTTCTGAGAAGGAGAACTATTGAAGGTCATGATGTATTTGACTTTGTTCTGGCTTCTCTGCAGAGTGATGGAGCCATGAGGTGTGATCTGAAACAGCCTGCAATGGGTGGGAGCAACGAGCAGGGCTTGTAGATTAGCATAATGTTTCAGGTTTTCCCCCCAGAGGGCTGAAAAAAAATGGAACACCATTGAAAACAGAGGAATTTGGCTCAAAATGTTATTTCAGTGTTTGGACAAATGCATATCTTATGCAAATTGTCTTATTAGCATAACTAGCTCTGCAGGATCTTCAGTGATGAAGGATGATGAAGGATTTCTCATAGGTTACTTATTCAGAACATTTGTTACTCCTTTTTCATTCCTTTGATGGAATTCAGTTATTCACAATTGATAAAGCTGGAGACCACTCTCCCCTGCACAGACTCAAATTAAATTCCTTCTTAGAAGGATTAACCAATGTTAGCAAGAATTACTTGTGTAAACTTTCCATGTATTGATTAGAAGTAAAACAGGTAATGTCAAAGGCAATTAAGACCATTCCAGATACTCACTGTTAAGAACTTACTTCCTATTCTGCACATGGGGTCCCGTTTTTATGTTGGGCTTACTCTCCAGACTAAAGGTCCTGAACAGTTCGGAAAAATGTTCGTAGAAGAAAAAGTAGACATGTTATTTTGCCAATGCTGAAAAATCTTATTACTAATTTATGGAAGGCTCTTGCCTTCTCCATGTTTTGGAAGGAATTTGTACGTGGAAGGAGGTAACTTCTGTAAGATGAACATGACTTCTGCTGTTGCCATGAATAATTATGGTCTTTGGCTAATTTATTCCTTCTGAAAATTTCACACATAGTTATTAGAGATCTGTTGGAATTAAGCAAATTCTCTCCCCATTCCATTTCACTGGTTGTATTTTAAAGCAGGACCTTCCCTGCTATTGCTATTTCCACTTGCTTTTGGTATGCTGTCCTGGAGCCAGAGCACAGATCCTGTCTTTCTGAAGTGCTTAGTATCATGTCAGATAGTTCATCACTGATGAGGAAGAAGTCTTAATGAACTTCCAGGAGACAAAAGCAGAATTTGGAGGAGGTGAGGAAGTTGGAGGCAGTGGATGGACCAGACTGAGACTATGAACTAGCAAGAAGATAAGGAAAAGACAGACTAGTGGGCAAGAGCTGTGTGGTAGAGGGGAGAGAAGGCTGGAGAAACAGGGCAGAAGAGCACAGCTTAGGAATGAAGAGGTGCAGTGAGATCTGTGCTCACAAAATTGCTCCACTAACCCTGCAGATAATGGAAAAAGTCCCAGATTCACTGCTCTCACTCTTCTATTTGCTCTATTTGTTCTATTTGACACAAACTATGAAAATGTATGTCGTGCCTCTGTAGCGCTGGTCATCAAAATATGGGACAGAACGGTTACTGAGATCAGTTAGTTCAGGTGAGTGATCTAAGTTGCAAATCTGAAGCCCCGGTTTTGGCAGTGGCCCTTACGGGCATGGGTGGGGCAGTGTGGTGTAATTGCGATATTGGCTGGCCAGTCAATAGCAGAAGTAAAGCAGTTTAGTGTCATGCTCTGAGTCTTATTTTGCTATTTAGGAACTTTTCTATATCGCATGATAATCTATGCTTGTTAAAATGGATTTCAGTGATTAAACACTGAGATCATAGCCGGACACGAGCCTTACAGAATTCAACAGGAACAAATGTAAAGGCCTGTACTAGGGAAGGAATAAGCCCTGGCAGTGACACAGACTGGGAACTGACAAGTTTGCTGAAGACAACCCGAGACAGGCAGTGGAACAGGTTGCACAGAGAGGTTGGGCCATCTCTGCCCTTGGAGCTTCTCAAGACTTGACCAGATGAAGCTTTCAGCAAGTAATCTGACTTTGCATTTGGCCCCGCTTTGAGCAGGAGGTTGGACTAGAGACCTCCTGAGGTCACTTCCAACATAAACCTTCCTATGATCCAATGCTAAAGTAGTTAAAATTCATTCAGCTGGTTCCTACAAAAGACGATGGGAACGGTATTTTTGCTAACAGCTGCTGAAAGAGTGCACTTATTCGCCTGGCAGTCAAATGAGGTTATTGTCAGTGGGTTTGTGAACTATCATATTCCTGGTGTCTGAAAATAAGGCTTCATTAAGAAAATGTCACTTGCCTTTATTATTGCAAAGGTAACCTTTGAAAAATGAACTGACCATAAAGTAATGCAGTCGTTTCATCTGAAATCTGCAGATAATCTGAAATAATAATGCATAAGAGTAAGAAATGTTTCTATTAATCTCTATGGGATATCAGCAGCAAAGCCCAGTGATGGCAATTTGTGTATAAGCATTGTTAATAATTTAAGGTTCACAAAAGTCAGATGCATTATTAAAATATACTCAACCTAATGAATAACAATTCTCTACTAGAATTAATATAATGTCTTTCACTCTAACAGGCACTCAGCAATATGTTACAAAAAACTATATATTGTAACAGTAATATATGTCTCTTAAAACTATGAACCGCCTTGGCTGAGGTTATACCACCTTGTTGGTGGATTTATGGTGATTTTGACCTCTCACTTTAGGGACAACAGGTCTTATGAAGACTTGTCCTTTACGCTTATACAGTTGTGGGACGTATTTGTGAGGTGAAAGGATTCGTTAGCAGGCCCTTCTCATCATTGATGCCGTTCTATAAATTAGCTACTGGAAATTTTATTCAGTACCTTCAAATTCTTTCATTATCTAGCACAAAAGGTCATTTCATATAAAATCAAGAACTCCAAGACCTGCTAACGTAAGGACATTCTGAACTCATAAATCTACTAAATCTATTTTCATGACGTCTATGGGAACATTGGATGTCATTTGGTTGTGAGGGCCGTCTGTTGCTCACCAGATGTACTCCTTTGTTATTATTTATCTAGAGACTGAATTTTTATGATCCCTTCAAGAGGTCCTCAGAAAGTTAAAAAGCCATCCTTAAGTAAAAAATCCCAAACCTTCTCTGTTTGTGCTTTGCCCTGTGACAATATTTGCAGAGTGATAGCTTTGAAAATCAGCATCTCGGTACCGGTTGTACAAAAGCAGCACCACCACCTATACTCGACTCTGTCACGACTCTGTGTGAAACTGGGATCAGACTGTATTGCAAGAAAAGGTGTGCTTGTTTCTCTAATTCCTTCAGGAACCTGCCATCATATTTTCCAATAAATACGCATGGTAAAGACAAATACTTTGTTTACAAACAACAAATCCAAAATGCAAAATAGGCTTCATCGATAACTGTAGCACCCCTAAATTTAATCTGCTGAAGTAAAGCAGGGACCCTGACAGTCTTTCGTAAACAACCGTTCCTCCAAAGGTTTTACAAACACACCGTCATCATCTGTATTGTGGGATACAGCCTACAGAACCATTTCATGTGAAAACCTGTGCTAGGAAGTATTGCTAAGCTTGAAGTACCTTCTGTGACCTATCAGCAAATACATTTAAAAGAAACAGCCTCTGGTTAAAGAAGAGAGGATACAAACCTGTTTGGGTTTTTTTTTAATCAATCTGAGCATGAATTTACTTTCTGTTCCTAACTGACTTTCTATTTGGTCTGAAATTCATCCCCACGCTTCAGCATATGGCATATTTTGTGCTGCTGCATTCCCAGGTTACAGGTGTGTGCCGCAGGGTGAGAACAGCAGTCCCTCCTGGGAATGGCTTGGGAATACACCAAGGAATCACGAGCGTTTGTGAAATTTTGAAGACAGCAGAATGAAAGTTGAGGTGCTAAATCTGAGACTGTGGCTGCTAAAACGAGCTGCTGAACAGCAGAGAGCAAGGGTTACTGCATTTTCTAATGGGCTGCTGCAGAACCTCTGGGCCTTTTATTTCTAACAGTAGAAAAGAAACCCAGGTGTGTCTCATCGTGTGGATGTCATTTTGTTTATTTTGTGAAGCGTTAAAGGAGCAGTTTTGAAAGCAACATTATTTTTTCCTAAAGATGGTTATACTCTGTCTGGTGTGCCTACTCCAGATCCCTTCAGTTGATAATGCCGCATCCTCAGCTCCCACAGCCTCCGTTCTGGCCTCTGGGATATGCATTATTTCAAAGGAGCACAGCTGGGTGCTGGGCTGTAATTTCTCATGCAGCTAGGATCAGATCTATCACTTCATTCTAAGGTTAGGACCAAGACCTTAGAAGTGGATGTGGAGCTAACAGACAAACTGATGTTCCTGCTGTGTTCACAGAGGCTTAAACCAGTGAGAAAAGGGTCGGGCACATCCATATTATTTTCACCATTGGCCTCAGATGCCATGATTTGCAGTAGTCTGGTTCAGAAATGACATCGGAGTGGCTCCTCGCTGTGAGGTCCTCATGCCACAGAGAGCTGTAAGGAGTTTGTAAGGAGCTGGAGGCAAGGAAGACTTTCTAGTGGTTACTGAGACAAATCTGAGAGATGTACTGAGTGAAGGGTAAATCTTTCCACCATTCTCCATCACTGCCATATCTCAGGATACTTAAGGTATCCTCATGGTATAATGCAAGAAGAATTCAGTAGGACAAAAATGTCCTAAATACCTCTTGATGGATTGTCCTTTCACTGTATATCAGAAACTTTTGTAATTAGTCAGTCGCTAGCCATGATTAATGACTAGCAATACGGCTAATGGGCAAATTATGTTTCAAAATCAGTATCAGGAAAGACTGTGTGATCTCGGAAGTGTTGGGCTGTGGAACTGCCTCCTTGTAAAATGAGAAACAAATATTTTGCCTGTGTGTTCACTGAAGAGCTCCAAATACATAGCTGGAATGTAAATGAAGATGAGAGACTGTGAAAAGCAGGAGTATATTTACCTTGGAGTGCAGTCCTAAACTGAGATTTAACGGTTGTCTCCACTTCTGTCTCTGATGACACCTACACTTTATTCATACTTTTATAGATATGCATATATATGCGTGTGTGTGTATACATGTAAGTGCTCCAGAAAGAAATCTTCTATTTTGGTTTTCCTGGAAGCATCAGTTTTTCTGTGTTGAACCTTAACAGAGGTAATATATATACAGATATTAAACTAACTGTGGCAACGGAAAAAAAAAAATCCAGAGATTTCTCCTCTACCACATTTACAGCTCTTTTCAAAATGTGTGGCTATGAAGAAACCATTTACTTTCACGGGCACATGCTCTGCAGGAGTTCAGATACGAAGGAATTAAAAGGTCAGAGAATTACAATGCGTTTACTGCATCCCTGTATGACAGCAAAGCTCATTACTATTTGCCGTGTTCTGTCCCTCTTAATTAAAGCATCAAATCACATGCACAGTCTGGAGCAGCTCGATTACAAAAGGTTACTTCCATCAGTTTATTCCTGAATGGCTTATTAATTATCTGCCCTTGACTCTTGATTCAAATCAGCCCTCTTTCCTCAGGATAAAGGTACATATTATGTTAAAAATAATATACCATCATTTTAAACAAAAATATGTTGTAAACATTTAAAAACACAGCTGGTATTAAACCTGGCTTTGATGGGATGATGTTCTCTTATACCACGGACTCTGACTTTTCACAGGTGACCATAGGCAAATTTCTGTATCGTTGTTACTGAATCCCCTTCCATCCATAAAAGGACAGGAAAAAAATGCTGTGGATTGCTTTTTTTTAAAGTTTTGTAAGGATATCTCAGTTTTCAGAATATTTTTTATTGGCAGCTCCGGTGGCTCTGTGGTATTTTCCTCTGGCAAACTTTTTGCTTACAAACCTGCTGCACTCTGTGAGCGGACGTGCTCCTAACAGCTGGAAGAACTTTTGATGGTAAATGTGAAACAGATCTGCGGAAACGGCCAAGTCGTGCCTGGAGACGCTATGGATGCTGTTACAGACAAGGTGAGAAGGCAGGGGCTTACCTTTCCTTCCTTATTTTAAACAGGTGCCTCAGCAGTCTGGGAACCGTGCTGCACCGAGAGCGCTCTCCCAGCCTGCGGCAGTTCAGATTTGCCTTTTTTCACTCTAACAGCAGATACCCCTGTGTTCCGGCGGGAAAGGGCGGGTTGAGCCACGCCGGGTCGGTTAACCAGCCCTTGGGCCCGGCCTCTGTCCCGGACGGC
>NW_010251820.1:0-18575 GCF_000690775.1 Eurypyga helias | reverse complement strand
CGCCCTCAACCCCTGGGACGTGATGCTCTGCGTCTCCGGCACCGCCATCGCCTGCGAGAACGCGCTGGTGGTGGCCATCATCTGCTACTCGCCAGCCCTGCGCACCCCCATGTTCGTGCTGGTGGGCAGCCTGGCCACGGCCGACCTCCTGGCCGGCCTCGGCCTCATCCTCAACTTCGTTTTCCAGTACGTGATCCGCTCCGAGACGGTCAGCCTGCTGACGGTGGGCTTCCTCGTCGCCTCCTTCGCCGCCTCCGTGAGTAGCTTGCTGGCCATCACGGTCGACCGCTACCTCTCCCTCTACAACGCCCTCACCTACTACTCGGAGAGGACGGTGCTCTGCATCCACACCATGCTGGCGGGCGCCTGGGGGGTCTCCCTCTGCCTGGGGCTGCTGCCCGTCCTGGGCTGGAACTGCCTCCACGACCGTGCCGCCTGCAGCGTCGTCAGACCCTTGACCAAGAGCAACGTGACGCTTCTGTCCGCCTCCTTCTTCCTCATTTTCCTCGTCATGCTCCATCTCTACATCGAGATCTGCAAGATCGTCTGCAGGCATGCCCACCAGATCGCTCTCCAGCAGCACTTTCTGACTGCTTCCCACTATGTCGCCACCAAAAAGGGAGTCTCTACCCTCGCCATAATCCTCGGGACTTTCGGAGCCAGCTGGCTGCCTTTTGCCATCTACTGTGTCGTGGGGGATCCCGGCTACCCTTCCGTGTACACGTACGCCACGCTCCTACCCGCTACCTACAACTCCATGATCAACCCCATCATTTACGCCTACCGAAACCAGGAGATCCAGCGGTCCATGTGGGTGCTCTTCTGCGGCTGCTTTCAGGCTAAAGTGTCCTTTCGCTCCCGGTCCCCCAGCGATGTCTGAGTGACTTTTCCCCCCGTCGTACTGCACCAAGTGACAATCTACCCCGTGAACTATTACAGTGCCTGTCCTAAACTTCAAACTACGTCGTGACATCGGTGGAAACATGCTTAAGTATTAGCACTTTACACATGTTTGTATCTCTGAGAGTGGTTCGGGGTATGGAGTTTTGGGTTCCGGGGTGGGGGGGAGAAAGTGGTTGTATATAAATTTGCACATCACATTTGTAAAGTGAAGACATTCCGATACCGCTTGATGATAGCACCTTATTTCTAGCTGCTGACCTGCCAAAACAGTGTTGCCTTTCTGAAGGGCAGAGAGAGAAAGTTGTTGTGTTTGTGTTGTATTTGTACGTGTGGGGGTGTGTGTGTGTGTATGTATGTGTGTGTGTGTGTGTGTGTAACTATACTTCACTGCACAATATTGATAAATTATAACATTTTGTATACAAATAAAAACATTTAAGACATAAGTCTGTGTGCTCAGATGCTTTTAGAAATAAGAGGGCTTGCAAATTTGCCGGTTGAGCAAAGTCCCTTTGTTTACTTTTGAAAGCTCACCGTGTAATTCTGCCTAAAGAGATCATCATTCACTACAGAGATGAAATACTGCACCAAGAAAGGCACCTTCCTGCTTGCTTGTTTGTTTGGTCTCTTCTTTACTCTGGCAAAGAGAGAGTAAAGAAGAGCACAAACTCCTTTTTACTCACCAGCAACCAAAGAAACAAAAAACCCAGCCAAACAGGCTGCTGTACTTGCAGTTAGTTTCCAGGTTTCCAGTAGCTTTCATCTTCAAGTTTAAAGTTAGCCTTTTCCGATAATGCTCCATTGAAAAGTTGTCAGACTGGGAAAAATCAGACTCCAAACTGGGCTCTGTTTTCCTCTTTTAATCTAACACTGAAGGGGAAACAAGGAAAAAAAGAAATAAGTGCCCCAGCCTTCTTTCCTAAAAGCCTGTACAATGCCACAATAAATTGATTTTCCTTATCATCCTCAGTTCTGAGGGGAATTGGAATTGTTTTCCCCTTCCTTTTGTGGACTACACGCTGTAGAAAAATCATTTAAGTGCATCTTTGTTGGCTGCCTGTCTCGGAACACTATGCAGTTTTCTGATAATCCCTCAGCTTGGTGGCCTCAAAGAGCCCCTCAGAGGTCAATTTGTTGTTCAGAGTTTGCAAACACATCTTCACTCAGGTTCAAATTCACCGGCAACTGATTTATTTAGAGCAATAACACGTGAGGCAGATTTCAGCAGCAGTGTGGCTGCTCATTTCTCTATAGCTACGCTACATCTACATACCGGTTACGCTATAGTTTATCACTCTCGGTTCAATTTGTATCGAAGGGCTGAAACAGATTACTTTTATGAGCATAGTTCCATACAAAAAGAGAGAACTAACGGGTTTCCCAGCTGATGCCTGGGCAAGGGATGAAGCCTTTGCCTGCCAGAGCAGCCAGGGCTGCAAGGATCCAACAAGCCTCAGCGAGGCTGTGAGTCAGTAACGCTGTGCTTATGCGAGCGCAAGTATTGTGAAAACCAGTGCCATTTCACTGATAACACAGAGACACTTCATTTTTATTTTAAAAGAATATATTCCACACTCTGTTAGTCCCGTTATTTTTAACAATTCTAGTAAATCAACAACCTGAAGTTCATCAGGGCACTGCTGCAGCGATCATAGAATCACAGAATGGTTTGGGTTGGAAGGGACCTTAAAGACCATCTAGTTCCAACCCCCCTGCCATGGGCAAGGACACCTTCCACTAGACCAGGTTGCTCAAAGCCACATCCAGCCTGGGTGATACTGCAAATATGATTTAAACCAAATCTTATGAGAGGTCAAAATGTGGCTCGGATTAAGAACTCTCAAGTTGCTAGTGAGAAAGATTTCACCCCTCCCCCTTTTAAGCCATCATCTCATACCCTACACCTAAGCTACCAACTAAAAGAGGGCAAGGCCTGCCTCCAGCCCCGCAGCCGGGTGGCACAGAGCACGCCCAAGCTCTTTCCCCTGCAAAGCCAGGGACCAAACCACTGGCTGGAGCATCCCCGCCCAGCTCCAGTAACCTGCGAAGGTTCAGCCAAAGGTGCTACATCACCCACAGTAACCGCTGAGAGAAAAGTCCAGCAGGTGCCTCAGACCTGTGAAATCTGGCAAAACTTTCTGGTAAAACTGGAAAACCTGCCATCTTCCAGGATTTATCTCAGATTTTTGTCATTCCTGTGTGGACCACGATAAAACAACAGGGCAGGGTTGCCACCGCTTCCCTCACTGTTTCTTGCAGACAGCACTCCACGCCAGGATGCAGGTCCTCATACCCCAGCACTGAACCTGCACCCAGGTGTGAGATGCGAGCAGGAACCTGAGCACCTTCCCAGGAGCCCCATGCAGGCTTTGGCTCTAAAAACTCTAAAGGCTGCTGGGGGCAATTTCTTGTGCACACTTTTAGTCCCTGAAGTTAGGGAGACAGAATCTGCTAAAGACCATCACTGATGCCCACCTCCCTCCTTCAGCTCTGTCAGGAATTTACTTTCACCATGAATTCATTAAGCAGTGACAACCTCTATAAAAATAAGGCATCGAAAATTTAGACGGATAGAAACCTGCTTCAGTAATAAACCACTTAATCCAGGACTGAAAAGGACTTATGGTTATTGCAACCCTTAAGTGAGTTATGTTTCCAGTTTCAGCCCAACACGGTGTTCACTTCATTTAGTTTTTTACTGTATGATGGTGTTTTCATTTTAGCACTTCTCCCAGTGATCTACAAGATAAAGCTGGATCCCTCCTGTTCAAAATGCAACACTTGTAGGTTATTTTCCTGAGCAGTATTCCGCTTTTCTAGGAAGACACTTCGGAGTACGGTGATCTTAGCCATTGATTTTGTTTGGACAATATAAAGGTGGGGTGGGTTTTTTATTATATACCATGTTCAGAAAGGTTTTGCTGACTCATAGTTTCTGGGAAAGACTAAGGCAGAAGGGAGGAGAGTGTCTGGATGGTTTTGGGTTAGCCCTGAGAGTGGAATTGACACCCACCCACTTGGGGTAAAATCAGGTCTTTCATTTTCAGAGACAATCCTGATGCGCAGGGATACCTGAGCAGAATAAAGTAAAGCAGGCAACATAATCTCTTGTCTCCCCACGTAACATCTCACTTCAGGAATGGAGAGCTGCAATTCCTGATGGAGGAAGCCCAGGAATTGTGTTTCGCACAGTGCTTATATTTTTCTTGCTGAGTTTTCTTCTCAAAACAGCAGACTTGACAAAATGATGTTGCGTTTGCGGCATCTGGACCCACAAACTTTTTACGCTGTCAGACAGATGGCACTTTTACCTCGGCCATAGGATGATTTGTGGCAGAAGGAAGCTCCTGGGGTGCCCACCGGCAGTTGCTCTGCAGCCCATCGCCGTGACCCCCACGCAGCCTGGCGGGGAGCCAGCTGGGGCGACAATCCCCTATCTTCCCCGAGCTTGTGTTTCCAAAAGTCTGTGGGCACGTTTGCCGGTGTGAAAACTGCAGAACTGCAGTAATTGCTGTTACCACTGTCGAGCATGGGCCTTGCCTTGTCCCTGCGGCCCCATGTGCTCGCTGGTTTTTACGTTAACACGTCGTTCTCATGTCAGTGGTGCAGTCTTTCCAGGGAGAAAACATTCACTGAGGTAGGTGCAAGGATCAGTCCCAATGTTCGGTGATGTATGTAGCCTTTACTGAAAATGGGAATGAGATTTCCTGCTTTACCACCCTAAAAAATTCTTTGGCTTATTCTGAAGTAGCTAAAATAGTGTCAATCTTGGTCTAAAGAGCTCCCTGCCTGCTCCCACCAAACCCAGTGATGCTCTCTATTGCACATCAGCCAAGGTAATGACAGTATCTCATTATAAAAAATCACCATTTTGAGGCAGGAAGTCCTCGCCTCAGCTCCAATTTTCATTAGAAACTAATGGTTTATTACTAACCTTGAAACTCTTACGGGACTTGCAGTGCCTCAGAAGACCAGATCCTGCCAATTTGGCTCGTGTGAAGTACCTCTCTCTGTGATTAGCTCCCTCATTTTGACGGGAGCAATTACAGAAGGAAGAGCACAGCCCTGGGGAGGAAGGTCTGGTTGGGAGCCGGGTCAAAAGCCCCCACCACCGCTAGATTTTCTGTGGGGCTTTGGCTGAAATCAGCGGTGTAAGGATGGAAACGAGACCGACTCCGCAGGCTGCTTTGTATGAGTCACTGTATATTAAAAAGCCAGCTGGATTCAAAATCACAGGTCAAACAAAACCTCTTTATTTAGCTAAGCAAACAAAAGGACAAAACACTTTTAAACCTGAAAAGCGAGTCTGTACATATTTTTATCAATGTAATGATCCTCAGGTACTAAGTAACACCCGGTGAAGCACCAGAAGCTCTAATCCCCATCCTGCCGCTCACATTTTAAAAGGATAAACTTTTGTATAGAGGTAAAAATAATTTCTGACAGTGCAGCTAGCTAGCTCTTCACCTAGCTGTTGTGGTAGTTATTTAAAAAAGAAAAGAAAGAAGACAAGGGGGGAACAAAAAAGCATATTTTCTCCTTCTTGATGCTTCATAGCAGAGAGATGCAATGTGGAGGGCACGGAGTGACCGAGTGGGTGAGATTCGGCTCTGCACAGAGGATGAGGGTGTCTGACCTTAACCCCTGTCAGGTTTGCTGATTTGGGGGACACTCTGAGTGGTGAGGTGTCTCCCCGCTGCCTGCTTGTCATGGAGTGAACTCCTCCCTGGGACCTGAGGCAGCTGAAAGCTCACGGAGCAGCTCCTGGGCTGCTGTGTTTTGCCCGGGAGTGCCACAAACACCTCCCCTGGGTGGAAAACCAACAGGCATTTCACTGCCTTCTCCATGTTTAAACTCTTTCTTCTGAATACAGGAAGCTCTCCCAGGGAAAACATCCCCCCAGGGGCAATTTCATTTATCGAGGGCAGTAACTCGGCATGGAAATCATCCAACCGCTGCCTGGGCGCCTGGAGAGCCGTAAGCGCTGACTCAGCACGGACGGTTGACGTGTCAACCGGTTCAGCGGAGGCAGTTCTGCTCGTGTCAGCTGTGTCTGCTGCAAAGAGGTGGCGGAAGGCAGTGGGAGGTGAAACAATGCTGTGTCCTCTGTGTGGGGTCCACATGTTATGTCAAGGACTGATAGTGAGGGTATGTTTTCCAGCAGATTCCCACCCTTTGTTTTCCATTCCACTTTGATGGCACCATACTAAAAGTGGTGGGACAGAAAGAGCAAGAGAAAAGACATGCTCATGTCTGTGTTACGGGAAGAGCACAGTGGTTCAAGGTATCACGCACAACATGGAAACAGCTCCTCTGGCAGGTACCTTGGATACATCAGTTGAACGGGATGCTGCCTTCCAGCAATGGGTTGGTGCTGCACACAAGGAAAGAGACCAAAAAATGTTTATTCCCTGCGGCATCGTTTGAGTTATTATCAATCCTGGACCCCTCAAGTGGAAAACTGCAAGCGCACGCAAATCCCTTGAACTGTCCAACATACTGCCCAGCCTTGTGAGGAAGCAAAACATAGTCAAGATCCACCTTTCACCCTGAATTTGAGCCCAATTAAGCTTCTAGCTGCAAGCCCAGTCTTGGCAACATGCCAAGACTACAAGGCAACATGCCTCTTCCATCCTCTGCCCCTGACACCTCATATTCCCTCATTAGCATGTAAAATCCGTATGATGGCAGATTTTTAAAGATGTGTCAGCGCTTAAATTGAGAATTAGATGCTTAGGATCAGAATTAGGAAGAGGATTTAAGTACCTGTATTCCTAAAGGTGAGCCCCTCAGCAATTTTGCTTACTGGCTGGACCTACGAGTACCAAATCAACCGTCTGCTTTACATTTCTGTCCTCCGCACCCCCACAGCCAGGCAGCAGCACGTGCACAGGGTGTTTTGCTTTTTTACTGCCCAAACAGCCCAGAAAGTGCTTTTCCCCTAAACTCTGTGTCCTTGCACTTGTGTTTCCCACGTGGCTTGATTTGGTAGGAAAGCATGTCAACATCATGTGGGATAGGAATGATTCAGGTTTGTTTTGCCTCTGCACTGACCAGTGTTTCCGCGGCCTTAAATTCCCTCCAGCAGAGGAAGGGGCTGAGCCCAGGATATTGGCAGAAAGGGATTTTTATGCAAAGGAGGTTTATCAGCACTGTTGGAAACACTTGTTTCTCTGGCACGGGATGTTTCAATTCAATGATGCAGGGGTGGGATGGCTGGGATGCTTCAGGCACAGAGTCTGGATGGGGTCAGGAGGAGGCAAATCAGCTCCGGGGAAGGAAAGACATCCTGAGCTGGGGGAATATTTTCATGCTTTTTTCCTGCTACTCACCATCTAGCTCCTGACTGGTTTAAAACAAAGTTGTTATTTGAAAGAACAAGATTTTTCAGGGCAGGTTTGGGAAAAGGCACTAAAATTAGATTGAACCTTGTGTCTTTCTTGAGATAAGGCTTATTTTGCATGGATCAGTACTCGTTTTATCACTGACAGGAAGACAGCATGCAGATTAATAATTACATTTAAAACTGAGGCAGAAGAAGAGGCTCTGGAAACATTCTCCCAGATGCAGATTGTTTGAATAAAGGTTGAGTCTCCTATAAAATACAATTAGATCTAGGACACATTTGGAATGACTGAATTTTTTTAATCACCACCTTCAGTGACATGTTATCCTTTGCATCACGGTGCGATAATGTGATTATATACCTGCAGGCAGATAGAACTTGTCACTTCCAGTTGTTGCTCCTTTTTATGGAAAGACATGCATCTAGGTAATAGGAAGGTGTTGTCAAAAGAAGTTTCTTCTGTCAGAAATTAGATGCAGCGGTACATACGGGGACCTTGCTCTTTTCCAATATCAGCCACTGACTTTTGATACTGTGCTGGTCTTCTCTTAATCCGTAGGAAGTTAGAATCATAGATTCATAGAATCATAGAATCATAGAATGGTTTGGGTTGGAAAGGACCTTAAAGACCATCTAATTCCAACCCCCCTGCCATGGGCAGGGACACCTTCCACTAGACCGGGTTGCTAGACGAAGTTAGCTTTTCCTAAAGCATTTGTGATTTTTCCAAACAGTGGTGTAACCTGTTTTATATGTAATTGTGCAGTGGCAAATCAGAAAAATGGGAGACAAATAAGTTAAGGGCTTCAACTTGCTGTATGCTTGCTGTTCTATAAATGGCCCAAAGAAAATAATAAAGCTGATTGAATTACGCTGTCAAAACAAACACACCAGGAAGTCTTTTGCAGGGAGAGTTTGGGGAAGTGCGACCTGCGCCCTAAGCATAAACCCCAGACTCTGAGCAGCTCCTCAGCTTGGCATGGCTGAAGATGGACTCCTTCTCACGGGGTTCCTAGCTGCTCCGTGGCAGTCAAAGACCATCACGTGGGAGACAGGCATTGGCAGAGCAATCAGTTTTAGGAGGCCTCACTCATAACACTGGAATAGTGAGCCCTAAGAGTAATCAGATACTGCCTGTTCGTGAACAAGAGCAGCTAATTGCATTATTTTCATTTGAAATTGGAGAGATGAGTAGCATTCTTTGTTGTAGCTGCTGTGCTGTCAAACAGCGTCAGTTCCACAGGAGGTGCATTTGTGGGAAATAAAGACGCTGTGAAGCACCACAACACTCCCAGCCCGATTTAGGTAAATGCCCCGGCTGCTAGCTTGTTGGCTGAAACCCACCGCTCCGTTAGCAGCATGTGGCTGTTATTGTGCCAACCAGAACATCGGCAATTTTCTTCTTTCATAAGATATTTTTGGAAGTTAGGGAAGGTTCTGACTCTGCCTTCACTGTCATTAAATCTGGGACCTTTTGCCTGACTGTAGGATGTCTGTAGTATTGGTCAGATCTACAAAAGCTTCCTAATAATAGTCTTCCACCCATCCATGCTTGGTCTGAAATGAGCCCTCGTTACCTTACCTGAGCAGGCAGAAATGCGCTGAATGTGTCTGTTACTCGGTGATGTCAATCCAGCTTCTCTATCATGCAGGCAGGAGGACGGGTTTTCTGCCCAACCAGTTGTTTATGCTGTTTTCCTGTCAAGCTACATGGCTGTGTTTCCCCCTCTCCAGCTATTCCTTGGTGCCTCAGCCAGTCTGAGCAGGGCACGAGCCCCTTGGCACCACTCGCTCCTTATTTTATCCCTGCCACAAACTGAGGAGCGTGTTGGAGGCACTCAGTGCTGTGGGTGCTTCTCATGAGTACAGCATACCATGGGACGGAAGAAGACATGGGAAGTGTCTTATCCCACTCCGAGAAGCCTCCCTACATAGCAACAGGTGAGAGCTGGATACCTGCACGAAGGCCTGTCCTTTGCCATCCTCCCCTTCTGCAGGACAGAAAATGATGGTCTGAGAAAATGAGGTAGCTGTGAAGCTTGCTTAGGAGCTACCAAAGAGCATCAGAAAAGTCACATTGCTCCTGAAACAAGGTGTCTGTGTACAAAACACAGAAAGGATGCATGTCTTCCGTTCCCACTTTGGGAACATCCATATATGTCTGTTGTTCCCCAACATCCCCATTTGCCTTCATTTCTGCCCCAGAGGTTGCCTGTCCTCTCTTCCCCGGGGACACTGGGAAAATGTTGAGTTTCCTGCTCTTGGAACGAACTGCCTTTCCTCAAACACGTCTCCATTTTCCCCTCTTTTCAGGCAGCGCTATCACTTCTCTCAGAGGGGCTTCACGTGTAAGGAGTAGGGTGGACATCATCTCAGAGGGCACTGCTCCCCATGACACTTCTGTGCCACTTCTGCTCCTGCTACACCTGGGAAAACCATAACTGAGTGGGATCTGTGGGCCAATCTGGTGAAGATGCAAACAGGAACGCCTGGCTCTATCAGATTTTCAGCTTGCTTTGTCTCCTAGGGCTCCTCAGAAGGATCTGTAAGCTACTGGTGGAGTTTATTCTCTGCCTCCTGAAAGTCACCTACCACCAGAGGTGAAGAGACATGGCAGGAGTGGTATTTTGCAGGATACCCAGCACATTACATCCTTAAGGTCTTCACAGCAAGCACGGAAGGCTTAGTCTGCCTCACTGTTAGGTGCTCGTTTGTGGCCAGGACCATCCTAAAAGGTCACGCCATACCACATGGCTACCTGCAGGACATCTGAAGACCTGCCTTTGGGGTGTGATAGGCAGCACAATACCCTGTGGATCATTTCTGCCAGGCGCCAGGGTAGGAGCAGAACAGATTAAAGAGGGTGTAGTGGTGGAGTCCCACTTGCAGAGCACAGCCAACACCCAGGATCATTCAAGTTGGTCTAAAAACACACCGTGAGCTGCTTTTGCACTTATCAGAAAGGTCAGTCAGACCCTTTGGTGGAGGTAAATGATCTCCCCCTGCGGCAGCACTTCTGCCGATGGGTCCCTTTTGACACGGACACTTAAGCCTCTGGCTGTGGGCAGGAGGCAGAGGAAAGGGGGCCAAGCAGGTAGGATGGGGAGGGCAACCCAGCTCAGGGGATCTGGGGCAGGCACGAGCCCCTCTGCAGCTCCCTCAGGGAGGTGGGTGTCTTGTCTCTCCCACTCAGGTCCCACAAACCCCAAGTCTGGGGCAGGTGGTGGTGCCATGCCCCTTGGGGTCCCCACCAAGGGACTGGTGCGGGCAGGGGCAGGCAGCGGGGGCTGAGGCGGGTCACTCTGTCTTGCTGCCTCTCAGAAAGGCTCCATTTGTGGTCTGTAATTTGCTGGCTTTCTTAATCAGAAATGGAGACTGAGAAGTCCATGTTTATGTCCTTGAATGTATTGCTTGCAATACCTTTTAAACAACCTAAGCCAGCTTTTACATCACCTTGCCTTTGCTTCATTCCCAAACGCCTTAATATGCCATTTACAACTTCATCTGTCCCGGTATCACCTCTGTTTGCTTCCATATAGAAGACAAGCTGCTGTTCCTGCTTCTTAATATTACTCTCAGGTGACTGCCCTTTAAAATTTATAACCCTATATAAATCCATAGCAACAATTTCTCGGCTGTTCCAGCACTCTGGGCTATCGATTGGTTGCAATGCGCTCGCTGTGTTGTGGTTAACCGGATCCGTCCTCCTGGTTCACCCCAAGCAGAGGAGAGAGAAGTATTGCTCAGGGCAGTGTCCCATCAAGCTGCGCTCTTCAAGAGCTGTTGGCACACTTCATCTGTCACACGGACATTGTCCATCTTCCTGTAAGCTCCTGCAAGCTCCTTTACGCTGTGACCCAATAGTGGTTGTTTCTAACTTTTGAAAATGTTCCTTTGTAGAGCGGTACGGTGGAAACCTTTATGGTTTATATTACTTTCCTGGTTTTAATTGTTAAGGTCTGCAGATAAATTACTTGGAGCTGGTGTAGGCATCATGACCAGTGGATCTGCAGAGCCCAAGAGCCTTTTCATTGCTTCTTTCTGTCTCTTCTCCCATTGCTGAATTGATTTGGGTTGGTTATTTTTTTCTTTCTACAGATACTATGACTGCTTTACCTAAAAGTCCTTTGTAACTACAGTGGAGGAAGAAAGCATGACACAAACCCTAATTCTTCTGTGCAACCTCTCAAGAGCATTGAGAGCAAGCAAAGGAGAAGAACTTCGGGTGAAATTTCTCTGTAATCAGTGAAGCAATCAGCGGGGGTGTGCTGCCGGAGCACGGGGATGGATTGCATCATGTTTCACAGGTGTCTGTCTCGGCCAAAGTGTGAGTCAACTTCTTCATAAATGACTCGGGAGATGGATCAGGGCGAATATTTGCTCCGTGTGCAGCTGGCAGGGGCCGCAGTTATCCTGCGTCAGTGTTCAACAGGATCTTAGCCAGTCTGAAAGAGAGTCTGAGGAAAGAAAAAAAGAGAGAGTCTATTAGGGGCAAGCACAGCAACTCAGCAGGGAAATCAACCATGTAAATCCAGGGTGGGGAGTGACCAGCCGCGTAGCAAGCCCATTGCAGGATGTCACGAGCTGAGCTTGGTCAGCAGCATCACCTCAGCATTTGTGAAGGCTCAGGGGAGCTCCTCCAGTACATGGGAGCTGCTAAAAGTGGAAGGAAAACATGTGCGTCTCCACATCCATGGTTTGTAGACTGATGAATGATGGGCTTAACTTACAGCAAGGAAGATGCTGTGGGGACCCCCATCACTGGAAACCTCTCAGAGCAAGTCACAAACTTCCACTGGAATGACACAGGGAGAACAAGTCTGTCTTGAGACAGAGCAAGAGGTTGGATAAACTCACGTGAGCTCTTCCAGTGCCATTGACAGGACAAGGGGCAATGGCTTTAAATTGAAAGAAGGTAGATTTAGATTGGATATCAGGAAGAAATTCTTCCCAGAGAGCGTGGTGAAGCACTGAACAGGTTGCCCAGAGAAGCTGTGGATGTCCCATCCCTGGATGCCTTCAAGGCCAGGCTGGATGAGGCTTTGAGCAACCTGGTCTAGTGGAAGGTGTCCCTGCCCATGGCAGGGGGGTTGGAACTAGATGGTCTTTAAGGTCCCTCCTAACCCAAACTGTTCTGTGATTGTGTGACCATTATAGTCACATACACTTTAATTTGCTGCTTGCAAATACTTAAGTAGAAGGTACTCAGATACTACAGATGCTACAGTTCTCTACCTTCTGTCTAGGTCAGAATTTGTGATTACTTTGTTGTGTATTGCTGGCTTCCTAAGGCCAGCGATTCTCCTTCCAATTCACGTCTAGACACCAGAATGGAGCCCCTGTGAGCAGAACAGTTTATGAATAAATATGATGGGTTTTTCCCCCAGATATTTCACTCAGAGTGTCAGCATCTTCTTAATTGAGCATTGAACTCTGAATTTGCGTGTCTGTATGTGCACACATATTTTCAAATCAAATTTTCTTTTGTTGGATTGCCTCGTCTGGAGCCCATTGCTAGGAGGGAGCGCTACAAATCATCCCTCACGGTAGGAGTTGCTTTGGTACATTTCCTATAACGATTACACCCAGCTGACCTCCAAGTTGTTATAGAGAAACAACCGAAGTCGTCTGAGGACAGCTTTACCTGTAGGTACAGGCTGAAGCATTCTTTTTCTTTGAGACACCATGCAAAAAGATTATGGAGTAAACCATCTTGCCACTTTAGATAAAGCTGGGCTTGGCGACTGGTGACAAACGAACAACGGTCTAGGAAAAATGTCCTCCGTAAAGTGATTTCCATGGAGATGTTCTTTAGATATTCCAGGTTACCTACAACAGAATGGGAGGGAAGGGTTATTGAATCACGGTGAGATCCGAAGGACCAGTTCACCGCCAGTGACCTGAGCCCTTCCCATCGACAGTCAGAGTGAGGGGCCTCCAGCGAGCAGGGGCTGGTGCTAGCCAATATAACAAGGGGGGGGAAGAAAAGCTCCTTGAGATGCTCAGGTCTGTTGTACATGCTCTGTAGTAACTGGCATAGCACTGCAGAGACTGCAAATTAAGTCATAACGCTGTGGATGAACACACGGGGTCAAACTCTACTCCATGTCTTTAGGACACGGCCATTAATTTTCATTAATGGTAATTGTAATGTAATGGTGCCTGACAGCAGAATTAAGGTAGGAGCGCACCTGCATGCGTGCACAAGTCAGTGTCTGCAGCCTCAGAGGACAGACCTTATGGCTCTGATAGAAAGATCAGTGTAGGAGGGATCCTAAGGAGTGACCCAGTTCCCTGTCTGCTTGGGCCGTTCAGGGAACCTGGGGAAACCAGCACAAAATGCTGCCATCCCTCTGACAGGCTTTGGCCACGTTTGGCTATGAGAAAACTGGAGTAAAGCAAAGAGCCTTCCTGAATGTTGATCCCCAAAACTGCCAAACAACTCCACCAACTTCTGCAGCTGGTAAATATAAAGCAAATAAGGAAATCGATACATAATAATGTGGCAGATAACACGCTGACGAGTGAGAAGCTGCATGTGTTCATACAGGATAGATCACATCAGACAAAATCAATAGCTGCCTTTGTCAAAGCTATAGGCTTGGTGACGACAGCGGACATTTATCTAAATTACAGTAACTTTTGACAAAGAACCTTGTAGAAAACCTAGCAAACTGTTCAGATGCTCATGCTGCTGAGTTTGAATTAGTCAGACTCTGTTAGTAGCAAATACTCAGTTTTCTGGGCCCTCAGAGGGACGCTGACAGGGCACATTTTGAATAAGGATCGGGGCCAGATGCTGTCCCACACCCATAGAGCTGCGTGATACACTGACCACCCCAGAGAGAAACCTGGCTCATTCACTACCCTAAATAATTGTTGACTGAAAGCCTTTATATGCTTTAGGAGACCTGTGTTACAGAGCAAGTTCTCTGCGACCAGTGTCACCTGGGCACATATTTCCAAGGGCGTGTGAGCCCCAGGACCACTCCATGGAGGACCACCCCACAGTGTCACAGTGGGCAAACTGCACAAAGAGATGCAAGAGCTGAATGAAGAAAGAAAAGGCAGAAGACTCCTTGGGCAGTGGAAATGGTGTGAAGTGAGTCATGGAGACACTTGTTTCTGGGACGGGCAGGGCAGCGTGTGGCAGTGAGGGCCTACGCAGACATGGCTGTTACCCAAAGAAGGGTAAAAGCCTGTTGTGGGTTCAAGATTCACGGCACTGGGTTTGCTGCAGGACTCCAAGCGTGGCATCCTCAGCAAAGAGCAGGTTGGCCAAGTACATGGTCCTGGACCATGGCCAGGGTTTGGATTCGGGCTCTGGACTTGACCCATCGGTCTTTCGGTTTTGGCAGCACACATCTGTAACACATTCCCTCTGTGCTATCTCCGCTGCGAATAGCCCGTGCTACTGGTAACCAGCTTTAAAATGGTCATAGCTAAGCACGTAGCGGTCAGGCTTGATCAACTGACACATCAAATATATCACCCTTGTTGATATTTTTCCCAGACTATTTATTTTTCTGTGAACATCAGGTTAATAAAGATGTTTAGCACAGTCTTGTGACTGCAGTAAGAATTCATATTGGTTTATGGCTGGCTCTTTGCTTTGGTTTTGCCTTCAGAAGATGGGGAGGGGAGACTCTTACAGCATTTTCTTTCTGCACTATCAAAAAGGTTCATGTTAGAAAGGTATGTGACACAGGGATATGTGCAGTTATCAGCAATAGTAAAAGTCTCATCAACTAGCCAACAGACAATTAGCAATTTAGCCAACATAATCAGCCTGATTTACTGCAGTCTGGACAAGGAAAATTGGTGCTTAAGCAAGCTGCCAAAATCATGGGCACCCAAACCTCAATATCCAGTCATTGATAAAGGTATGGCCACTGC
Source organism: Eurypyga helias (assembly GCF_000690775.1). Lineage (NCBI taxonomy): Eukaryota > Metazoa > Chordata > Aves > Eurypygiformes > Eurypygidae > Eurypyga > Eurypyga helias. Next base: position 3,430 of record NW_010251820.1, on the reverse strand, counting down.
TGTTTGCATGCAAACCTTTATGAGAGGGACTAGTTATTCCCTCTGAAGGGATTCAGGGAGTGTTTGCCTTGCCAGCCACATCTGTTTCTGAGCAGGCTGGCATCTTGGCCGAAGCCACACTGCCTTGCGCCGTAGCTCAGCCCTGCCGCCGCTTGCCCAGCTTCACTGCAAGGAACCGGACGGGCACCGACTGGTGAGTAACATCACCCCGCTTGGTGGGTTTGTGGGGCAGCAGGCTCTGAATTTATATATACTCACAGTTTTCCTACTGTGAAACACCCTTTCCTGCCCGTGTGCCCAGCTCCACGTGGAGAAGTGCCTCTGTGGGCCTGCCACCACGGACGAGCAGCTTTGCCTGGATGGAGGTCAGGGCTTGTCCGGTGAGTGTGAGATCCAGTGAGGTGTTGGTGTCACCCATGCAGTTCACCCTCTCCTTCCCAGAGGTGGCAAGAGCCACTCCGTGTGGGCTGCTCTTCTCCAGCCCCGGACATGTGGCAGGAGATGGGCACAGCAGCAGTGAGTAAAAGCCCAGGGATTTCTTTGTGTGCATCCTATGGGATGCTCGTTGTTTAACCTGCATCTCGGGAAATGCCTCTGTGGCAGCCCCACCCGTCCTCAAAGACCTGACTAAAAAGGTAAGTTTTCTTGCAATGTCTCATGCCTACAGATGAAACGGATATTCAAAAATTCATTTGCAGTCTAGTTTTCTTGAGTGCTGCAAATGTTTCCAGCCAAACCATGCTTTCCTGCTTTCCAGCATTTCCATAGAAAATGAAAGCCACTTCCCAGGCGGCTCCTCCAACATCTCTGGGAGATGCCGGCATTCAGCTTGTCACATCGTCAGCTTTATTTATGTGCTTAAATCAGCACCTAGGAGCTCAGCTTTGGTCATCTCCAGGCAGGACTATCTTTTTGTATGGCTGTGTTGTGCCTAAGGCAGCAGGAGCCGGGATCCAGTTTCCCCCTCCAATACAAACACTGAAGTGCTGGTAACGATCCAGCACACCGTAAAACAACCCATGTGTTGGCAGGATGGCGTGAGTGCGTGCAGCACGTGTACGCTACGCGTAACACCTGGTACCTAGCAAAGATGCACGCTTGGAGGTGAGCTCTTGATGGCCACCAAAGTAGATGCCAGGGCACGGAGGCACCGCACCAAGGGCCTGCTTTGATTTCTTGTTGCGTACAGAGATGGAAACCCATGGGCAGCCTCCACCAGCTCTTGTCTCCAGTGAGTACTGGGGCGTTTGAACCGATCTGCTGCCTTTTTGCAAATGAAGAGGCCGATGTTAAAGCATCTGTCACCAGGACCACAGCGTTTGAGCCACAGCTGGTGGTGGAGCTGGCATCGGCAGTGCAACCCCAGACAGCACTCAAGGGTCATGTGGGGTGGGGAAAGCCCAGGGAAACTATTTGGGAAAAAAATGACTTTTCTGCGCCCCAGAGACCAGTACTGCCATGAAGTCCTGAGAGCTGGAAGGGTTCACCTTGCCTTGGTGTTGCCTAACAGCATTCTTGCAGCAAACACACGTGGGGTTTGGGTGCGGGACACCCCCAAGCCTCTGCGGATGCTGGTGTTGGAGCACTTGTTTGTCGAGGTATTTGGTCCCACATTAGGGACGGGTGTTACCCCTCAGCCCCTTCTCTTGGGTCAGCCCCAGGGAGAGGGTTGGGTTTGGAAGGGGTGCAGAGGCAGCAGGAGTCTTTCGCCCCCGGCACCCCACAATCACGGCAGTGGGAGGAACAGGTCCCACAGGGGCTTCACCACAGACCTGAGGCTGAGGTCAGGATGTGTAAGTCAAGCCCCACGCAGCAGCACCACGACGTAACACACTCATAACCACGTGACTGGCAGTAAGGTATAAGTGAAACTTAACGAGACAAAACCCCATCTTTAAGTACTTATTAAGGAAAGATGACTACTATTAGGAATTAAACCTTCCTTAAAGCCCCTGTGTTTCCTTGAGTGTGCTGTGAAAACCACAGCTTTCCTGCAGGTACAAGCCTCTGCAGAAATACCATTTCAGTGCAGAGGGATAGCTGTGTGCAAGTAGTGCTCCACTCATCCTCCAGGAACAACTCGCTTATCCTACAGCCCATGCCCTTCTGGCCAGTGTAGTTTATCCAGTGATTAGCACTTGGGCAGATTCCCAGTGCCTTTTCCTGTGTCCAAGGGCTGTGCTGCAGCTCTGCTGGGGCCAGCATCCCTCCAACCAGTTTACAACCAATTTATGTCAAGGTGTGGCCTTTGGCTCTGTGGCTCTTCTGCATTTAAATGCCAGTACCATCCTGCCTGCCTTCCTATACCTGAATCCTAAAGATTAACGGTGGTGGGCCATGCCTCCCACAGAGGGCCACGTCTCCCACAGAGGGCCACAGATGCAGTTTTTCATAGTGACCTTTGGAAATGTCCCAGAAGATTCTTGAAAGACAAGATAAGGCTGTTTTTCTGGTGGTGCTTGAGGAGACTGTCTTTGGCCAGTGCCCATGGATGCCAGACCCCAGCTATTGGTTAGCAGTGCAGCTCCTCGCGCCCCTTCCCGTGGCAGAGCTGAGTGTTTTTCCACTCAGGAGCTTTCTGCAACCAAGGGGAAATGTTCTCGACTCACCTATGCCCCATTTGCAGAAAAGGCACACGCACATCCACATGACCTCTTGGGCTCCAAAGCACCATGTCTCCTTTCGGAGTAGAGATTTTGGGTAATGCGAAGTCATTTGTGTGCTTTCTTTCAAGTGTTCTCAACCTCCCATGGATCTGGTCTGTGGTCTGCAGGAGGCTGGAGCTGGTACAGAGAGTGCAAGGAAATGCTTTGGGGTTTAGGAGCATTTTGTGCAGCTGACAGGACATGGGCTGATTGCTTAGATCCCCTCAAGGAGTGACAGCTCTGCATCAGGGAGGAGCAGATGGGCATCACTCCTGCGTCAGGCTGCTGCCTTCTGTAAAGGAAAGCTATTGCACAGCTCTTGCTGAAGCAGTGGGGGGGACACACAGTCCAGACAGCTGACCCAAACTGACCGAAGGGGTAGGTCATTCCACAGCACGTCAGGCTCAGTTCGTAAGCGGGGAGTGGGCTCGGGGCCACTTTTCTCCTTTGCTAATTCCTCTGTTAGCTCCTTAACTCCTTTGCTAACTCCTTTGTTAGCTGCTTTGCTAACTCCTTTGACGGCTCATGAGTGAGCAAGTTGGTGGGTCAGTTAGATTTTTGCAGTCATGTTGTCACTCGTGGGGCTCGCTTGGACTCAGTTCGTAAGCGGGGAGTGGGCTCGGGGCCACTTTTCTCCTTTGCTAATTCCTCTGTTAGCTCCTTAACTCCTTTGCTAACTCCTTTGTTAGCTGCTTTGCTAACTCCTTTGACGGCTCATGAGTGAGCAAGTTGGTGGGTCAGTTAGATTTTTGCAGTCATGTTGTCACTCGTGGGGCTCGCTTGGA